>NW_025951960.1:0-75000 GCF_023119035.1 Salvia hispanica
ATATATCGTGGGTTTTGATGACATTTTGATGATTTTCGGTTTGGATACCCGATTTTTTCAGATCGGATATCCACGGATACCCGTATTCCCACCCCTATCTACGTTATAATAGGACAATCACAAATATAATCATGAATAAGTTCTTTAAGCATTCAGATAATGTTTTGAAAAAATAATAATAAATAGTTAAAGTAGAGAGAAAGAAAAATAAGAGAGAGAATAATGTAGAGAAGAGTCTTAACTATAGTATTCTCTTTTTTACTTTATTTTTTCTCCACTTTAACTATTTATTATTATTTTTTCAAAACGAGTGCAAAAAAGAAGTGACTCAAGTAACGTGGGACGGAGGGAGTATAAAAATTATAAAATAAGAATGAAAGGAAATTTAGTTTGCTTGAGATGAGTTCTAGCACAATATAGTAGCAAAAAATAACATAATAATAAATAATAAATTGAACATAAATAAAAAAAATGTTGTGCATGTCATTTTTGGAAGAGTGGTTCACATGATTTTTTTGGAAGATTAGTTCATATGATTTTTGAAAGGATTTATAGAGACAAATGTAATAATCAATGAATAAAATAATAAATTAATAAGTAAAAGTAACAAAAAAAATAAAAAATTAATGTATTGCAAAATTTTAGAGATTAAAATGTGATGTAAAATTTTATTGTTATTGTGTAAATTTATTACAACATCAACATCAAAAATTAATCGCCAAGTTTACACTAAAAGAGAGAAAAAAAATGGGCAATGCAAGTTACAAGAAGGGGGTTATTGCAGTGGTTTCTCTCTCTTTTAAATATACCATTTTAGACCATCACCCATAAATCAATTATGTGGGCAAAAACAACAAGAGTGATATTGAAGCTCAGGCTGCATCAACCATCATTCCATCAACATATGTTAAAAAATATTCCACACAGCAAAGCAACCTCAAAATGGGATGTTTGCAGATGTCACAGCAGGAAAATTAAGAAGAATCCGTATAACCTGTTTTCTATCTTATGTTTTCCCCCCGTTTTCTTCTCATCTCAAAGAAGCGACCACGATTTCTCCACACCAAGAAGTCTGTCATTTACGATCTAGGGCTGGAAAGATTCTTGAGGTCCCTTTCCTTTGAATACCATTCGGGTATGATCTTGGCTGCATGGGGGTAGAGATCCTTGTAAGCATTCTTGATCGTACCTTCTGCCACTGTAGTAGCAAGTGAGATATCTGCAAGCACACCATTTCCAAGTCTTAGTGAAGGAAAGAGGGTATACAAGTGCTTACATCATCACAAGGAATACACACTTGTTGCCAATATGAAATATCTGAGTAAATACAGAATTACCTCTTAGGGGTTTCTTGACTTCGGATATCTGGGTTATCATAAAAATGATGGCTGCAGCAATAGATATTGGGCTCCTCCTGCAATACAACATCGATATTATAGGTCAAGTGGAGGTTAGCTATAAGTCAGCGGAACTTCTCAACCCGATAGAAAGATACTATAACCAATCGTTATTATGTATGAACTACAATGTATCATGCTATCAATTGGGTTGTACATAACCTACAACTCAACAGCATGTATATCAACATAGTTAACGAAGTTCCTACTTTTCTACCTTTCCTCCTTCAAGCTCCAATATATGAGTAGCTAAAGGTTCACTTTGAAGAACACTTTGAAGAATGAAGCAAGGATTTCAAACCTATGTGATATAATTGGAGAATCTTAAGAATTAACTTCCAAGACCCTTCCACACTATCCAACTTGTCTTCAACCTTGTGAGCAAAATGAGAGACAAACATTCTCAAACATATAAACTTTCTTTATACATCACCACATCTCAAGAAGTCAGCCATGTGTAGATTTTATCTAAGTTCCCAGTTTTTTAAATATAGCCAACTTTCAAACTTACTAACTCTTCATACATTTACGTAATCTGTAGTCATAAATCACTTGATTGTACACACAAACTATTATTTGCAGCAGGGAAGGAGGGTTTATGTTCAAACAGAGCTGCCATAAGATGACGAGGCCAAGCGACAGGTAAAAGAATAGTATGAAAACTCGTCAGGAAGAACTTCCAAAGAAGCAAGAATATCGTAGTACCTAATATCAAAGTTCCCTGCCTTCTGCACAGTTTCTTGTACAGCTTTAACCTCCTCATTGCTCATGCCAAGATTAGAACAGAAACGTCTCTGTATGGCAGACGAGACCACCAACATATTTGAAATTAATATAAGAATCATAAATGACAGGTAGCAGATCAACAAATGACTATCTACATTAGCAGCAGCCAGCATGTTGCAGTAACTTTCTTAGTTTCCAGAAAAAAAACTCACCAGATAATCCCCTGGACGAATCGTTACCAAATGCATTGAATCACCCTTCTCCAACTGTTTCACTATAAATTCTTTAGCCCGGCCAATTTCTTTCTTTGTCGCTCCCACAACAATTGAGCATATTTCTAGTTGATACTCACATGATTTAGAGGAGACTTCATACAACAGGGGGCAAACTTAAATGATACTGTACTGTACTAGTTATCAACGTGATATAAGGGGGCACCTTTTACAGTGCGTGCTTTGCCTTCCTGCCTACAAGCAATATAAATGCAGGCACCCACTAGGGCCTCCAAGTTTCTACCCCTTGTACACTTCTGATCTTCCAACCTTTTATATATTTCACTTGCTCGATCCTTAAAGAGAGTACGGACAATGGGGTTACCACTTACCATTAACCAATATGGCTCAGAAAATTGAACATCTACATTAAGCAAAATAAACACCAAACCAAAGTTAAAAAAAATGATAGCATACCTTAATGGTTGTTACAAGGCTCAACCTGAAAATAACAAAAAATGCATAATGTAAGCTACATTTCCAAGTAGTTTTCACATAAAGCATAAACAACAAACCAAGATAAACATCATACATCAGCAACATAAATTGCATCTTGAAAAACATAATCAAGCCACAAATTGGCTACCCCTGAAATTCCGTCAATTTACTTAATATTTACACCAATTCTGATTTCCAATCGTCGATCCAATCAACACAACCTCTCCCCAAAGATTAAGAGTCATAATTGTGATATACTATTAGAATCCCACACCCCCAAATCGTGTCAATTTCCAAAACCCTAACCCCCAACACCTTCAGCCAAAAAAACCCCACGACATCCAAACCAGCCTAGAAAAATAAACCAGGGGCGGCCCGGACCTATCACCATGCTAGAAATCGCCTTAAACGCCATGAGCAGAGCCCGGTCGGATCGCCCCCCCGGTTCTGCAGGCGCGTCAAGACGAGTCCACATTGGACCATTCGGAGCCCGCGAGATGGGGGGAGCGCGGCGTCCCCCAAAAGCGGGTTGACGGGCCTCCGACGCGATTGGGGTCGTGGTCGCCGGAAATCATCGGCGAACGCCGCCACTCCGACGTCTCGTCATCGAGCGGCTTCCAGCACGAGGCCGCACTCGGGCAGACGGTGTCGCCCGCCGCGTGATCGCCCGACCCCTCCGTGTTCCTCTTCAGTCGGACAAAATGTGTCGGACATCGTGTATTTTTATGTATATAATCGAAAATTCCCCCAAAATTTGGGTAGGTAAACAATTGAAAACTCGAAATTTTTGTGCCCGGGGTTTAAAGCACGTGGTTCCGATTTTTCGAGTCGAAGGCAATATAGAAATATAAAAAAATAAAAAGGAAGAGGCGGTATATATAGAGAGAAAGGGGTATGGATTAATTTCAATTAATGCAGCGGGTCGGGTTTTACAGCTGGCAAAAGAAAGTGGTTTCTGCCTAAATCTTTGACAAAAGTGGCCCCCTTAAATGTTTTATATTTTTTATAAATATGGATCTTTGTTAATAAAAATTTAGTATACAAAAAATTTTGGAGTAATATATTTTAAAAAAAATAAAGAATAAAGTCCAAATTTAATAGTTTATATTTTTCTCTAAAAAAATAAAAAATTTTTATATGTAAATAATGTTGGAAGCTGTTTTTTAGGTAATTTTAGAAATATTTTCATTTTCTGGAAGGTATTTTTATGACTAGATTTTAGGGTTTTTAATTTGTGAAAATAAAAAAATTTTATGTATTTAAATAATGTAATGTTGGAGTTTTTTGGGCCCGATTTTTAAAGGGTATGTTCATGTTTTGGAAGGTAATGACTAGATTTTAGGGGTATTTTCAACTTTGTAAATAAAAAAATTTTATGTTATGTAATATTGGAAGGTTTTTTAGGGCTACATTTAGGGACATTTTCATTTTTGGAAAAAATAAATTATAGATATGTAATATTGGAAGGAGTTTTTTAAAATGAGATTTTAGGGATATTTTCTGTACTAACATTGATTGTATATATATATGGCACTGCAATTTAAAATTGGTATATATATATATAAGAATTCAAAACTAATTGTAGTAAAAATACAATTAATGATTCTTGCATAGCGTTATTATATACAGTCCTTATGATTTTTATTTTCAATATTCTATAAAATTATGAATAACACTAATTTTTTTATTGGTCACATGTTTATTTTATGAAAATTTTATATTGCGTAAATTTTTCCAAAGAAATAAAATATGCTTCCTTTAAACATGATGAGCTATATTTAAGAGATGTATTTTAATTGATAAAAGATATTTTGCTCACTTCAGTATTAATATGCATTTGGTCTCTAGACATATATATCTAAAATTGTGTTAAGATTTGCAAAGAAAGGTAAATTTTTTGTCGATTCTTATATTGGCATTGAGGGATCCAAATGATCGTCATGTAAATATAGATTTCATTTGTGATTTTTTTTTATGGGTGAAAATGATACTTTGAAAAACATTTTTTGAAACATGGATTCCCTTATATGAACCATGAGAATAAGTTCCTATTTTTCATTTATTAAATTATCAGAAACTGATTGTCTAAAACATATCTTCTATTTATGCATAATACTATTATATTACCAGAAACAAGTATATGTCCATTGATTTTATTTTCACATTTATAAATTTTTGGGATTAATCTTATACTCGGATAGTTGCTATACACATATTTAAAGTGTGTTTTGACTTAATATTTAAAGTTTTAACTATTGCTTCAATAGGAGGTAATCAAATCAAAAAAGCAAACCAAATTTGTTGGAATTAAAAATTTAACAAGTAAAATTTCATCAAATTTTAAAACTTAAACTAGAATGGGGGAAAAATTTTAATAATGATAAATTAATCCTAAAATGTCAAAAACAAAGGGCCTTTTGCGGGGTTGAATTGATTGCTTTCGCGATTTAAATTTTTTTATCTGGAATTTTTCAATACAAATTATATTTGGGGTTTGACAAAATTTAGGTTCTTTTACATATTCAGCTTCAATAACTATAAAAACCCATCATTTATAATTTATTTTTATCAATATATACTTTTTAAAAATATAATAGTATGTCATGCATTGGAGAAAAAATTTCCCCAGTGAAGGAATACCAAGTTGGCAATCCCATTTGGGATGTCACACTAATATTTTGACAAATGGAAATGTATATAACTCTAATTTCAACTAGATATATAGATTATGGGAAAAATTTTTAAAAGTAAATATACACGTTTTTTATTATATGGAAAGTTTGTAAAAAATATATATACCCACATAATATATAATAATTATAAGATCACTTTTTTAATAGTAGTTTTATTCATTAAATTTTAAATTTATTTATTATCATGCAACAATCATTTGTGTTAGGGGAATTTTGTTTATGAACTTTTTTCATTAATTAATAAAATTTGTTTTTTTGATCATCGTCATCTTATTCTTATTATTATTATTAGCATTATTAAAATTAATTTTTTAGGTTATCTTATTATTATTAACAATTTTTTTAATTTAACCGAATGGGTTAATATCTATAAATGTTAATGTCTGTACTATATAATTACTAATATATTTAATTTAATTTAATTTATACACTACATAATTATTTGTGGTATTATTAATTTAATTTATATGAAGTAGCATATTTAATTCCAAGAAATTTGAGTTATAATTACACTTTTTAATTCCTAAAGCTGGTATTTATAAAAGAAGAAAAAGGTAATCTCTAAATATTCTAAAATTAGTGGATGATCAATTGTTTTTATATAAGTTATGAATAAGATGACCTAGTGAAAAAATAATTTAATAATTTTAAAATATGAAATGATGGACCTATGTATAATGTATTTATTATATACATGGGAATATGGACAAACTTTCCATATAATAAATGGTATATATTTATATTTAAAATGTTTCTATAATCTATATATCTAGTTGAATTAGTTATACATCATTTATTAAAAATGTATTAGGGACATACTAATTGATTGCCAATTTGGTGTAGTTCCTTTATAGAATTTTTTCTCCATGCGTTGCATGACTGAGCTTATACTAGTATAAGAATAAAAAAACAGTTTTAATATGAGCATGAGTCGGTCACGCAGCAGAGAGCCAATTTCGAGTCAACAATCTCAAATTCAAATATTCTATGACGTGGTTTAAAAATTTTATATATTTACCCATAAAAAACATCTTCACAATTAACTCTTCGAGTATTGACTTGTTTTATTTATAAGTCATAGTAACAATTGACATTAATTTTTAAAAATTTGTAATAATGCACATATGGAATAAAGAACACCACGATTAACTCCTCGACAAAGTTTATAGTGCCAACTCAATTTAATAAACCAGCTCAATTAGTAACTCCTCAAATTTTTATCACAGCACTCTTTTTCTAGCAGATGGGCCTTTTACTTTAAGATTAGAAAAAATTTTCAAGATGTACCTTCCATTTAGAAACAAAACGATGTAATGGAAGGCCATAACTACAAATTCGGCCCAATCCTATAAAGTCCTCCTCTCATTCAATTTAATGTCCACATTCTCGAATTGGCATTACCTAATTTCTAATGAGTTTAGGTAGTGTAAGTAGAGAGAAAATAGGCACACTGAAGATTTTAATAAGGAAATAGGAGAGAGATTTATTTCCAACATGTAGTTTAGACATCTTGACAAACAAACTAAAAAGCAATAAATGGACATCTGAGACAATGGAAATACTTTTACGCTGATATTATTTTTAAGTTAGTTTGCATATTTCAGTCCCCCTTTTTTATAGATAAATGAGCATAAATTTTAAAGATCTTTTCATGATGGACTCAATTCATGATTTAGCTTCTGGCATTACTAGAGATGCTCCCCAAATATGAGTGGAGGGTGTTAGTTCATGAAGAGGAGAGTGGGTGATTATTTTTATGGGAAGATGGAGTAAATAACAAAAGTAAAGCTAGGAGAGTATATGTAGATACGGAACACATGTATGTCAGTATATATCCCTTTTCTTGATTCCAACATGCATGTTTTTCATTTTATACGATTATTTTTCGCCTCATATTTACTTGCTTATTTTTACTCCTGTTTTTTTATTTAATTTCATTGATGTAGTACGTAGCAGTTTTAGAATAAAAAATCAATTTGATTGTCTTACATAGTAGTTGAAGTTAGTTTGTGATAATTAAGTAGAGACATTAAGGATGTAATACTTGCTTGACATTACTGCATTAGTTTCATATAGTACATATGAAATAGCTTTAATAGTAAAATAAAAGCGAATCACCCATCTTAAACCGTGTCTGCCAATGGCATCAATTATAGAGCTAGAGATTCATCGCAAGTTATCTTCTAGTTTCTTCGACCGTCTGATAAAGAAAATAAGACTTAATTAATCACAACAACTACATCTAACTATATTTTAATTAACCCCCAAAACACACAACATAATCCAAATCTACTATAATACTCCATCACGAAAATGGAGGGGTCCAATCCAACTCTATTTTAACCTCATTTTGGTTGACTCATGCATATCACAGTCTAGGTTTCCTGCACGTAACCTTGATGGCGGCTTGTTTGGCTGCATCTAATAATATCTCACATTGTTTACTTAACTTCTACTCTCACATCTACAAAAGACTTCATTTCTTTCCTAGCACAAATTTAAAAATGTACGTAAATAAGGTAAGAAAAGTTAGCAAAATATGAATTTTATGTATGATATATTAGTTTTAAATAAAAATATGAGTATAATAATTTACGTGAATATAGGCCTATATACTAATTTAATACTCGTTATACAATAGGAATCCACATTTTTTTTCGACACCGATTTTAAGAATATTAAGACAAGTAAAAAAAGTTAGTGAAGTAAGAGTTCCACTTTTATATTATTAGTTTTATAGTAATAAAACGTGATTTAACGACTAGTTAATGAAATGTAGAGCCTACTTACTATTTAAAGTAAATTGATAACGATTTCATCACATGATACTAAATCAAAGTAGACTTTATGAGGATCGAGATAAGATTACCTCCGTCCCCAAAGTTTCGACACGCTTTACCATTTCTAATCGTTCTCGAAAACTTGACACACTTCACTTTTTCCATTTTTGATATGGACCCATATTCCACTAACTCATTCCTACTCACATTTATTATAAAACTAATACTTTAAAAGTATGACCACGCCCCACCAACTTTTCAACACACTTTCCATTACATTTCTTAAAACTCAGACCTAAACCGTCAAGCTTGGGGACGGAAGCAGATAATATAAATGAACCAAGACTATTTTTCAATGACAACCAAATAAAAAATACAGACTTAGATTGCCACATAAGGAGTATTTAAAAACAAGTAGTAGACGATAACAACTACCCTACACAATTTCCCTTATATATATGCCCATAATTATCAACCTACCAAATCACACACACATTTTCAGAAAAGACAAAGTTAGCCGGCATGAGATATTTCGACATGAATAGTATTTCCCGATCAAGCAGCTGCGAGAGCACCCAAAGCACCACCACCATCATCGACCCCTCCGCCTTCGGCCTGCTCCACCTCCTACGTCGACATCTCCGACCTCGACTACGCCGAGGAGCTCTACCACCGCACCGTCGTCCACGGCGGCCCCACCCCTCCGCCGCGCCGCCACCGCCGCCTTCCGCCGCCTGGGAAAACACCGGGCCAAAACCCCGTCCCCCTCCTTCCCCCGCCCCCTTTCCCCCTCCTCCCCCCCTCCTCCCTCCTTTCCCCCCTGCACCCGCCCCTCCCCCCCCCCTCGGGGGTCACCGGCCCCCTGTTCGGGCCGGGGGGTCAGCCGCCGTCCGTTCGACCCGCGGTCCCCGCCGGCCTCGCGTCGAGTTTTGGGGCCCACCGCCGCGCTCGTGAAGAGATGTCGGCGGGGGTCGGATCGCGCTGGAGTGGAGAACCCGGGGCGGGGGGGGGGGGCTTTGGGGACCCGGTGGAAAATTTTACGCAAGGGGAGGAGGGGCCGGCACGTGGGGGAGTGCAACGAGAGGATTGGCACGTGCTGGCAGGGCAGAGGGTGTCGGGGGGTGGGGGTATTCCGGTGGCGGAGGAGGGCTCGGAAGGGCGGGGGGGGGCGAGGGGGGCGGTGAAGCGGGCCCCGGGTTCGAGGGGCGGGGGAACCGGGACTGGGGGGTTTTTATAGCTCAACCGGACGGAACCGGGGGGCCGGAGCTCGGGATTTTTTTGCGGGGATTTGAAGGTCGTTGTGTAAAATTAGATTGCTAATGTTTTAAGATGTTATTTAGAATGTTAACGATTTGATTTTGGACTTAGTATTCCAACCTTTTTCCGTTAAATTTTAAAGGGGACTATGTACTACTATGTATTTCGTAGTTTGTTACTTTTAAAAAATGTAGTACAGTAGTTTTTTTTTAATATTCGACTATAAAAAAGCAAATAATATTGATTTGTTTATTATTAATTTCCAAATATTGTTTTTAAGATTAAAATCGGAAATTGAGCCGGCCCCGGATCGACTAGTCGAATCTGGTTTTTATTAGATCGAATGATAAGGACCTAATTAAATCTAAAATTTATATATTTAATAAAATTATGATATATTGATTTCAATAAATTATTTTTAAAAAATATTGATTTCCAATTCCGAATTATAATTTTAACGACCATCTTCCACAACTAATTGAATTGGATTTTCTCATTCATAATCAACCATCATAATATGCAAGATAGTACATTATACATCCATACATGATGTCGCCAATAAGATTGTTGACACGAAAAATGCTATACGATCACAAACCTATCTCACATCGGGCGTCTGAGTGGAAGTTGAAAAAGATTTTTATAATTCATGCTCAACTCCAACTAAGCCTGGCGCCTTTTTAAACTCACCAACACCTTGATCCCTCACTCTAGGATCCTCCACGCCAAGCTTACCAACACCAGATTGTGTTCCATCAATAATATAAACATTCAAAATTCTTGTTCTAAGCTCAAGATGTGACAACATCACCATCACATCTTTGTCATCTCTAATGTCTACCATTTTCATAGACCTAGGTATCTTATATGTAAGTTTACTCCACTGATCATAGCCCAATTTCTTAACTTCATCAATTAAATCAAAATACCCAAATCTATCTTCGTCAAAATCAACCTTAGGAGTTATATCTCCACCTACATATAACTCCAAGCCACCATTTTTTACAATAGACCCGCCATGATGAAAATGTATATCAAATTCAATCCTGCAATTTTAAATCAAAATTTCAGTCAGCAACTAATTTGTGCAAACAATCAATCTGTAATCAAAATAATTTGTAGTCTAATTCATGGGGTTTATATACCTATTAAGTTATAATACATGAATAAACTTGTTGATTCATTATAATACTCAACTTGTTAAGTTAATCGTGTAATCTTTCTATATGTGGGGACCAATATAAACACAAACAAACAAGGGGAGCTGAAAAAGTATTCACCACCACCAAGATGGAAAAAACGACAGAAATTAAAAAAAAAATTGAAATCAGGGGGACCCACCTCATTGACATTGAGGGCGGTGTTCGAGATCACAAGCTGAAATAGACAACTAAAATTGTTGTTGCTTTGTTCTTTAACCAATAATCCAAGAATCTTTAAAGAAATTTCCTAAAATGTGTTTCTAGGGTTTGTGAAAGAGAACAAGGTTTTGTGTTTTGATTCTGTAGCGTAGCGCAAGTGTGTGGTTTTTTATTAAATTTGTTTTGTTTTTTTTTTTTGTTTTTAGAGTTGTATTTTGACAAATAAAAATAATATTGTGTTTAATATTCCACATAGATATGCCAATCTACATGCCACTTGTAAGAAATATGCCAAATAGGATTCAAAATGCCACATAAGCTAGCCGGATTTTACTCCTGACCCGCCGTGGGAAATACCAAACCGATATGAAAGTTCATGATTTATGGTACTAATTTGAAAGTTCATGGGAAAAACCAGAATTTGTGCAAAGTTCATGATTTTAGGGACCAATTTCCCAAATTTATATTATATTAGTATGTGGAACGATTTTTAATTTACATGACCATACCTGATATAAAGTACATAGCATTACACATAGTTTACAAATTTTTACTTGTTTTCTTAATTAATTTTTGACAAAATTTAATAAACTATTTAAACGATTAAAATCTAAAAAATAGTTTGATTAATACCATCATTATGATCTAACTAATGTATATTTTTTGGAGTATTTGATAATGCCATCAGTATTAATTACCTAATAATCTTATGTTTAATCGATTAATGTACACTAAACAATAATAAAATTATTAATGAAGGAGTGAGACGGTAGATCAGGCCAACAACATATATAACAGTATGGGTCTCATCCCAAGAATCCAATCTTCCTTACCTTTATCCCAAAAAAAGTCCAAAAGTTACATCAATTATATAGCTTCTTTAAGAAGCTTTGCATAAAACCTAAATAAAATGCAAATCTATACATTGTACCAAATTGATTAATTGGTGACAAATTATGCATTAAGAATAGAGAAAACTTTTTGGAATATGCAAATGTATACAATGTGAATTGGGAATAGGAAAATATGCATTAAGAATATTACTTGCTAATCATATAAGCATTACTACATATATTTTGGAAACACTCTTATCTCTATTTTATTCTCTCTTACTTTACTCTCTTCACTTCACATACAAAATAAAATTATATAAAATTATTAATTTTAATTATGCAATAATAAATATTTCATGTAACATTATTATTATTATTATTATTATAAAAATTAATAAAAATAAATATATATAATGGTGAGAAATAAAATGCAAACATGCATTGAGCCAATCCATCATTTGTCATTATAGCCTCTGCAATATGAATTGGGAATAGGAAAATGCATTGAGAATAGAGAAAACTTTTTGAAATATGCATTATTGATATATGTGTGATTTGCTATTAGGAATATGGCATTAATTGAGTAGACAACACTAAAAATGGAAACACTCTTATCTCTATTTTATTCTTTCTCTTTTATTTTACTCTCTTAACTTCACACACAAAATAAAATTACATAAAAATATCAATTTTTATTATGCAATAATAAATATTTCACGTAATATTATTATCATAAAAAATTAATCAAAATAAATATATAATGGTGAGAAATAAAATGCAAATGAATACATTGAGCCAATCCATCATTGGCCATATATATGTGAGTGAATTAGTGAATATATGGTAATGCATATTATATGTGGGTGTGTAAAATTTTCATAAAATATATTATAGTGGGGCAATCATGTATGCTTTAGCTAGAGGTGGGTCCCTTTTGTATTTCCATTTAGCAAAATAATGTTGGTGGGACACATCACATCACATCACATCATATCATATTTCTATGGTGGTATCAATACGATAGCTATGAATTAATGCTACTTGTTTCAAGTTTAAATCCTATAAAATGAGCTCATTAGGTTGGACAGAAAATGTATATATTAGTAGTACCTATTAATATTATACTGCAGTAATTATTAATTGCTGATTTTTTTAAAAAATTTATTTACTTTACAAAAGTATAGAATTTTAACTTATGTAACCTGTTAAATGCATTAATTATTAATGGCTGAATTTGACTTTAAAGAACTGCATGTGAAGTAACTTACTTTTAATACTGCAGTCTACTCAATTAAAAAAAAATGGGAAGCAACTTGCACCCTTTGCACAATCCTCAATGTAGAAATGAAGGTTTTCAATCTTTTCAGTCTTTTCATCTTTTACAAAGTAAAATGAAACAAAATAAATTTGTATGGTGGAAATCATTTGATGAATTAGAATTTTGGGATATTTAAATCCCTAAAAAATCTCCTACCTTTTATAAGCAGTACAACTGTAAATTTTGGTGGAAATATTTTTGGAATAAGAAAGATATAAAATAAAATCTATCAAAAATAGATTAAGTAGGAAGAGAAAATAATATATCAAAAGCATAATTAAATTGTGGAGTAATAAGAAATAGTACTAAATTTCCAACCCCTCTGACCCCCTCTGATTCTTTTAATCTCACCTCCACATCCTTGTTCTACTTTCTCTCTCTCGAGATATATATGAGCATACATATATAATATTAGCATTTATATAAAGTGTCCAGTTGGTCATCAATATTGTCCACCAATGAAGTACATTGGAACTTGCAATTACAAATTATGACAATATATATATATAGAGAGAGTTTTGATCTATGTAAAACTCATTCTTAATACAAAAATACAGAACCAAGCATACATATGTCATTTTTAGGTCATCGTAAGCTTATTTTTATGTCATTATAATAAGCATGACATAAAATGATCTTAATATGACCTCAAACCCAAATTTTATAATATGACCTAAAACTGCTTTATAATGACCCACTGTGTTTTTCTTTAATTATTGACCATTAGATTGAAAAATCTCATGGTCAGGATTTGGTCTGGATTTTGTATTGATCATTTTCATATATATATATATATATATGGTAGGATTTGGTGAGATTTTGTATTGATCATTTTCCTATATATATATATATATATATATATATATAGGGTCTTGTTAGGTTGAGATTATTTAGCTAAATTGAGAAATGAGATGCAATATGGGCCACTAATCCACAAGATTAACAAAATGTCAACAAATACCACATTATGTCAACAAGGGGGTATAATTGTATTTTCATTAAATTGTGTTTGAAATCATTTTCTAAAATCCTCTCTAAAATTCTAGCTACAAAGTCTTCAAATCTTCAACATTCAAATATTCAAATCTTCAAATCTTCAACATTCAAATCTTCAAATCTTCAATATTCATATCTTCAAATCTTCAAATCTTCAACATTCATATTTTCAAATCTTCAAATCTTCAACATTCATATCTTCAAATCTTCAAATCTTTAACATTCAAATCTTCAAATCTTCAACATTCATATCTTCAAATCTTCGAATCTTCAAATCTTCAACATTCAAATTTTCAAATCTCTTCAATATTCAAATCATCAAATCTTCAAATCTTCAACATTCAATAAAATAACACTTATAATTCGCATATCAATACCGAGAATATCGAATGTCAACAACTCGTATTAAAATGTCAACAATTAACTTACAATTCACATATCAATACCGAGAATATCGAATGTCAACAACACGTATTAAAATGTCAACAACTAAAAAACAACACTTACAATTCAAATATCAATATTGAGAATATCGAATGTCAACAACTCGTATTAAAATGTCAACAACTAACAAATAACACTTACTATTCACATGTCAATATCGAGAATATCGAATGTCAACAACTCGTATTAAAATGTCAATAACTAACAAATAATACTTATAATTCACATATCAATAGCGAGAATATCGAATGTCAACAACTCGTATTAAAATGTCAACAACTAACAAATAACACTTATAATTCACATATCAATAGCGAGAATATCGAATGTCAACAACAAACATTATTTATGTCAACTACAATGTCAACAACAAACTTTATTTATGTCAACTACGATGTCAACAACAACTTTATTTATGTCAACTATTATGTCAACAACAAATATTTTCATGTCAACGACGTATATTATTTATGTCAACAACAATGTTTTACTTATAATTCATGTCAACAATAATGTTTTACATATAATTTATGTCAACAACATTTTTCATAAAATTTATACCAACGATCTATATAATTCATGTCAACAACAAACGTTATTATGTCAACGAGCTATATAATTCATGTAAAAAATAAACATTTTCATGTCAACAACTTATATAATTTATGTCAACAATACTATTTTAGGCAATATCACAAACACCTTATCTACACAACTCAAAAATTCCAGCAACATAATCATGCATCCATATATTTCACAAAGTTCATCGTACAATTAAACACACGCAAATTTAAATCTACAAATATTGACAAACACCAAACCCAGCATGGCTCCGAACAAATACACAAAAAATACAACCTAAACTCAACCCTTCTCACCATCACCCACAGCTCCATCTCATCCACAACTCCCACACCTTCCACAACATGACTCTCCACATCTTTCTCCACCACCAATCACACTATTTCTATTCAATTTTTACAGTGAACAAACACTTCATTTATTGCTCAACATATAAACACAACAATCACTTATTATCTCTTTGCATCATCAACAATCATATACACAATAATTAATGTCAACCACAAATATTTTCATGTCAACAACCTATATTATTTATGTCAACAACAACGTTTTACGAATATCAACAACAATGTTTTACATATAACTCATGTCAACAACATTTTTCATAAAATTTGTGTCAACGACTTATATAATTCATGTCAACAACAAACGTTATTATGTCAACGAGCAAATGCAAGTGATTTACGAAGCAGATTTGGGATCCGTACGGAGCCTGATTTGCCTGCAATTCGGTCACCTCGCCTCCTCCTCTTCCCGCCACCGTCCACATCATGATCCTCCGCCTTCGCCGCGCCGATCTCTATCTCCAGTTTCGCCTTCTCCGCATCGTCTTCTCCGAGCTTCGATTTTAGCTCGCAGATATGCTCAATTCAACACAAATTCAAAAATTGAAGCTCAGTTTTCCCTGCCGCCGTCCAGATCCTGATCGTCCGCCTCCATCGCGCCGATCTTGATCTCCAGTTTCGCCTTCTCCGCATCGTCTTCTCCGAGCTTCGATTTCAGCTCGCGGATCTGCTCAATTCAACACAAATTCAAAAACTGAAGCTAAGGTTCGTGAGATGGAGATCTTCGTGTAATTGAGAAGAGGATGAATCTAAACCCCTTTCCTAACTAAAACATGGAATTACTATTCTACCCTTTCATAATAAATTAATCTAAAATTATTTTTTATGTGGCAAAATCTGGACCACTCATTTAATAAAAATGAGTGGCTGATATTGCATCTCATTTCTCAATTAGCATAAAAAATCTCAATTGATCACAATCCTATATATATATATATATCGGCTTCAACTAAAAATGGGTATCATTGCTCTTAATTAATGAAGTTTAAAATCTATTGCTTCACAATAATCATATGGCTACTAAACTTAATCTCAACTCTTTGTGCCACCTATTTCTAATTGTATCTCTCATTCTCTCTCTTCCTTGCAATATACTGTACGAAACCAATGGTGAAGAAATAGAGGATTCTATTTTATGTCTTAAAGTATATTAAAATAAAAGAAAATATATTATATTAAGACAAAAGAAAGAAATGACATTGATTTATTGATCAATAAAAATATATAATCATTTACATAGAGTATTGTTCAATAAAAGAAAAAAATGACATTGTAGATATTGTTTATTTTAGATAAGTTGATTTATTGATCTGTAAAAAAATGTACTCCATTTAATACTATTTGAAATTATTTGATTAGAATATATATTTAATGGACTTATGAGAATTAATACAAATAAATAGAGAAATAAAACTCAAAACCCATTTTACAGTTGAAACTAAGATATTTAATCCTCTATAATTATATAGTACTCTATTATATTACAAACTCATATTTTATGGAAAATGAAATACATTCCATTCTATTTTCTATGCAATTATTGCTCCACAATGTGTATACATTTATTGCCTATTAATCGAAAAATAAGTTATAGCCCAAGCCACAAAATAAATTAATATTTCATGTAATATTACTATTATAAAAATAAATATTTAATGGTGAGAAATAAAATGCAAATATATACATTGACCAATCCATCGTTGGTCATTATAGCCTTTGCAATGTAAAATGGGAATAGGAAAATGCGGTGGGAATAGAGAAAACTTTTTGGAATATGTATCATTGATATACGTGCGATATGCCATTAGGAAAATGACATTAACTTTGTTGACTTTTTTATACACCATCTTTGATAGTATTTGTTGATGTATATGGAAAAAATGTTTTGATAATTCTGAAATATAATAATATTATATTATTAACATATGTTTGAAAACCATTCTTGGTGTATTTTTTAGACTATACGTACGGTAATATGTCTTTTAGACATTATGTACAGTATATATCTTTGTTGGTGTATTTTTTAGACTATACGTCTTTTAGACTATATGTACGGTAACATGTCTTTCAAAATTTTGATTTCTTTAATTTCTTTTATACTTGAAAAGTACCGTCGAATCTCGTTAAAAAATTATAATATTCTTAACTCATCTATTTAACATATTTACGCTATATAATTAATATTTTCTTTTGTGATAAAGTAGATTTCCGCAATAATATGTTAAATATTAATTATATGGCTATATAATTAACATATTAAAGCTATATAATTAATTATATAATTACGGATCTACATAGCTAATAAAATTACTAATCTGCATAGCTAATTGAACATATTAAATCTACATAGCTATATAATTTAAGCTATATAATTACGGATCCGCATAGCTAATTAAATAATAATAATATAGCTACTTTAACATATTAAATCTACTATAATTACATTTTTCTAATTTGAATTCTCTCCCAACCAAGCCCATTCATATACCCTTGACTCAAAACCCTAGTTGCTAACCCTTTACTTATAAATAGTTCTCATTCTCTACATCCGACTCCACAATCACCACTCCAACGGCTCTATAGTCACTAATTGTTAATTCTTCTCGATTTTGTAGGAGGAGATATTTTGGTGTTAAGTGTGTTTTTGTCTTACCTTTGTTATACTTTTGCACTATTTCCGTTTTGCTCTCTCCATTTTTGTTTTTTTTTCACAACTCCAACGATTTTACCATGTTCGTCCTTCTAATGCATGTTTGAATATGATTTGAATTCGAAGGGGATATATCCATTGTTTTCTCAGTGATGCATTGGTTGATGGAAAACACACACAATATACTTTGGCATTTGATTTTCAATATTTTTCTTGTCTGTTTTCGCATAAAAATATTACTTGTTCCAAAGTTGTATATTCTAGTATATTCTATTGAATACAATATTGCCCCATGAGATAACATGGCGAGCTGTTTTAACTGTGGCGCTCATGTTCAGTTGTCGGCATATATAGATTAACAAAATTCTCTCCCATAGTTTAATCATTGATGAACTGCAGTTTTCTTTTTAACCTATTTTGATCGGCCGATCCAATGGGCACTTTACAATTATGCAATGTATGATTGTTCTATTTTACACGGCCTAAACTTATTTCGTACTTCATCAACCATTTCATACAGTATCTCCTCATGTAGTTAGTCATGGTCTATCTTTGTTGCATTACATTCAATAAAGGTATATTTATATACTCTCATAAATATAAAGGCATTTTTGTTTATGTATTATGCAAAATTTCCACGTGAATTATAGATATTATTGATTTTTTTTGAAATTCAAATTCTCCTATTTGTTTTCTTCAAATTCTCCTATTTATGTTCTTGATACACGTGCACTTTTTTTGTAATAATGGTTTCAGTGATTTCCAGTTTACCTCTTTAATTGTTGTGTGAATTGATTTTTTCTCTATTTTGTAAGCTTGTATTGTAGTTGTGATTGATTAGACACTGCAGTCAGCTTTAGTTGTTTGAGTTAAATATTATTTACTGCTAGGCAAAAATTTAAAATGATTTATCGATAAAAGATAATTTAAATGAAAAGTCTTTTTTCTACATTTCATGCTCTTTTCTTAATCTAATTTTTTATGATTTTCTCAACTGGAACTTTTCTTTTGCTACATCTTCTCTTACAGACGCTAGAATTATATGCTTAAAATATAAGTGTAAAAATTAGGAACATTCTACCCTTGAATTCTCTTGCCCTTTTATGTATTATATTCCCTTAACTTAATATGTGGCTTGTATTAGGAAGTTAATAATTTGGCTAAATGTGTTTTAAAATCTGTGATTGAATGAATTGATTCCTGTTATTTTACTAAATGTTTTTAATAAATGTTTAAAGTTATTTTGTCTTATTTAATTGTCTGAAAGCATAGAAGATATTGTAATGATATTTCCATTTTGTGAAAGTATTTTATCTTTATTTTGATCTTTTGTTTACTGTTGTGATTGATTTAACACTATTGTGAGTTTTTTATGTGTTGGGTAATTATGTGAAAGCATTCTCTTTGATGTTGCTCTGTAAATGCAGTGAAGTGAAAGCATTCTCTTTGATGCAGCTTTGGAAATGAAGTGAAAGCATTCTGTTGGGTAAGCATTCTCTTTGATGAAGAAATTACACCATTAGAATGGAGAAGAAGTTTAAGTTCATGTCTAAAGTATCATTCAAAAAATGGTAATCTTCTTATATAAAAGTTAATAAATTGAAAATACATTTTGTACAGAATAATCATTTTGTTCATATTATTCATCTATCCTTGTTTTTATGCGTTTCCTCTAAAAATGGAACTGTTCATTCTCTCTTCTTCTTCTTATTCTTCTTCTCTAGTTTTGAAATTTACTCTTCTTCTTCTTCTTCTATTCTTTGGTAAACAGTAGTTCTTGTTAGTTATCTGCAAAATCCAAAAAAATGCTGGAGGAGATTAGATTTAAACGCGTGGCTTTGTTAAAGATTCTTGATGAATTACAGATTTTGTAGAAGAAAAAATTACTTTAGACCAATCATATGAAATGTACCTTTATTGCTCGTCTTCTACTGCATGTTGATTCTGCTGGAAGAGTAGGTAATATTGTTGAAGCTTGTTGATGAATATTCATAGAAAGTAAAATTGTTATTGCAACCACATAAAATTTACCTTTATTGCTGCTGTCCTCTCATTTTGATATTCTTTTTGTTTTTCTTTTTGTGCAGTGTGAGAAGGAGTTGCAAGAGGGATGTATCTGTGTTAATTATTCCATGTATGTGTAATAGGTGCAATAATAAATAAATACAGCAATAAAAAGAAATAACAAACTAAAAAACAATAAAATGTAAGCTTTGTAGGTAAAAGTATTAGATATCATTCACATACCTTATTATCTGCAAAATAAAGATGGTAATAATTCGAAATAAAAGAAAATAAGAATATGAAAGCAGATATAAAAGCAACATTAAGAGTGTAGAGAGAGAAATAAGTACCTGCATTATTTGTGCTCCAATGCAACTGGTATTTATAGAGAGATGTCTCAAGTATTGCAAATTTGAAATCTGATTTCCCTCCTTTTTTTTTGGCTCCTTGAAAAACGCTCTTTTTTTAAGTGGGAAAACTCTCTCTTTCTTTTAGGGGGGAAAACCCTCTCTTTTTATTGGGGGGAAAACCCTCACTTTGCAATTGATGTGATATAATTAGATTTAAAAATAAGTAAAATACTTTTGACCATAGGATTTAATGCAAAAAAGTGTGTACTGTCGTTTAAACTATTGGTTAATACATGGAAGTGTGTGTTGGCTGTTGGCATTTGCAAAATTCCCCCCAAATTGCAAATTTAAAAAAAAGGGGGAATTCCCTTTGATTTCCCCCAAAAAAGAACCCAGCTTTTAATGATAGTATAGATCCTTGACCTTGAACATAGGGGACCATGGATAATTGGGTGTTTATCCAAAAATCTCTCACAATTCAGAGCATTGATCTCCGTGGCGAGGTGACTCTTAATTCTTCATGGGTTCAAACCATTTTTAATCATTTTTTTATTACATTTCTTAACTAAAGAACCACACCCACAACAATTTATCCCTATCCCTCAAATATTCATGAGTTCTACTATTTTATTATTCAGTTGAAAATAAAATTAATAAAAATACATTTCTCAATAAAACTTCATCAAAACTCAAAAAAAACTTTACAAATTCCTAAAACTAAAACTTATGGAGTATAATTTGAATCATAAAATTTTAAATTCCACTATCGTTTAATGAAAATAATCTAAGAATGAGATATTTATAGGCAATTTGGGATGAATTGAAGGATAAAAAATAAAAAAAGTAACATTGGGAAAGTGAGAAAATTTTACTATTAATTTTAACTTTTCTTGATTTGATTTTTTTTTAAATCAAATTTTAAATGGCCAAAGCGGCGCACTCACGGGGGTGGTGAAGGGGCGTGACCGCTGACCAGGAACACCACATCGCCTGAGCGTCGTCCCTTCAGAAAGGGCTGAGCTATGCATTACGGACGCCTAGTGGAACGGGATGGCGCAACAACATCCCTAACCATTTCATCCCGGGGATGAACCAACTCTCCATCAATAGGACCGTTGCTTATGCTCTTAGATGATTACCATAGGGTGTCGATTGTTTCGATTTTGAGAATATAATGCAATTTAATCTTCTTACATACATAGGTAATCTATCGAATAATATGGAGTAGTACTATATAATTGAACATTGAAAGAAATGGTTAGAACAATCTATCAAACGTTGCTGATTAATTTTTGTAAGGGTTGGGTTGGTGAAATTTTATTCATAAAATTGTCCGTAGATATGATAAAATTGATCATAATCTTCATTTCATTTTGAAATGTAGACTTTTTGTTCATGAAATTTTTCTCAAAGACTCTTTCCTTCTAAAAAGTTTTTTTTAATCATTTTGGACCGTCCCCTTTAAATTAGATTTACTCTAATAAATTGTTAAACCACTCCAATTAATAATAATATGGATCTACAATCTCTAACACTACTTCCATTATCTTTTCTCATTTTCTCTTACTTTATTAATTGACCTTTAAAACCCAGTGTTATTTCAAGATGTGCTAATTTTATGGGACGAAATAGAACACTCCATACATTTCTAATTTTTTGGGGTTTTGGGGTTTTCGTGTTTCAGTGGATCGATTCACCGCACTCGTCATTTACCATTATTTGGGGCAAATAAAATTATGCCCTAATTAACTACTTACCAAAAATTAAATCAAATGATATGCAGGAAGAGAGATTTGAGAAGAAGAAAGAGAGATTTGGGAAGGATAGACTTTGGTTTATTGGGTTCTTATAAAGAAGATTTTATAATTTTGTTTAATTTTTGTTTTTTTATAATTAGATATGTAGGGGACATGTACATGATTCGACTGCCTCATCAACATTGGGTTCGCCGATTTCTTTTTATGAAAACGGAGGAATATTTTTGGACTAACGTTCCAACGATGAGACATTTTCACCACTATACCCTTTTATATATGAAGCTGTATACACATAAGAAAGAAAGATTTTGTGGATCTAAATGAAATGGCACGAGAAGAAGAATTATTTTGATTAAACATCATCCAAGGTAACAAAGCCATGATAGAAATTAAAATGACAATGAAACTAAAAGATGGGTTGGATAAGTTAACATGTGTACTTGCATGTACAAGTATCAATTATTAAACAGCGTCCCGAAGCATGCCTTCCATATTTTTTCTGACAATCACTCACGCATTTATTATCGTCACATAATTTCCCCCCACTTGTGGAGGGAAGATCTTTGCTGCATCTTCCTGCCTTTATTCCTACATCTCTTGCATAAATCACTGCAAATTTAAATTTGTCAGAAAATATATTTAGGAATTTTTAAAGACAGTATTTATTCTAGTAATGAACTTGAAAAAATTTAAAACATGGACACATAATCAGCATAATAAGAAGAGCTGCGAAAACGGGACGCTTCATTTCTGATTTCATTGCAAAGATTTTGAAATAGTGTAGAGAAACCCAAGTCTTCTGTGCTATATATACAACATGGAAGTTTACATTGATAGTAATTAAAGAGACTTCATTACATTGTTTCCTTGATTTTAGTTCAGAAAAAATTTTTACATTTTGTTTTATCTAGCAAGGTCAACTTTAGTCCCTGATTTTAGTTAAGAATAATCTTGAAATTTTGTTTTATCTAGCAATATCAACTTTGACAAAAATATAGTTAAGAATAATCTTTAAATTTTGTTTTACCGAGCAATGTCAACTTTGACAAAAAAATCTCCATCCATGAAAAATAATAACATTTGGGGAAGATATGAGTTTTAATGAGAAATTGGTAAAGTAAAAAGGGAATTCGAAAAAAAGTAGATAAAAATGGGGAGGGGGGAAGGAGATATTTTTGTTGATGATGTATTGATTGAAAAGGTTATGATGCAAACAATTTTTTTAAAAAATTAAACCCGAAGAAGCTCTTTTATGGTTGAACGGTTGGACGGTTCAACTTTTTTGGCCAAACCCGTTTTATTTTTAAAAATATATAAATTAAATATATAATACAAAAATTTTCTTTTTAAAATTTTAAATAAATGATAAAATAAAATTATATTTAAAAATGTTAAACCTAAAAGATAATTAGTTTTAAAAAATTAAATAATTAAATATACTCCCCTTTTTTTAACTAATTTGGGGAGTCACTTTTTTTTTGCCTTTTTTTAAAAAAAATTGTAATAAATAGTTAAAGTGGATACTTTTTAAAAAAGTAAAAACAAAATCAGGGAATTAGACTCTTATCACATTATTCTCGTTTTTTACTTTATTATATATCCATTTTAACTATTTATTACTTTTTTACTTTTTAAAATTAATCTGCTTTTATTTTTTATATAAATTTTTAGCTATTTATTATGATATTTTCAAAACAATTAAAAAATAAATATTAAATTTTGGGGCCCGGAATGAATTTAACCATTATTAGTTAAGGGTAGATGAAAATTATAATATTATATATATAAAAAATTTAAAGTTTATATTAAGTCAAGAAGAAATGTACGGGTAAAAATATTATACTAACAAATATATATAATTAAATAAAAACTAGTACTATTATTTAGTTTAAATGAAAATATATTTCAATATCAATAGATAGGGTAAAATTAAATTTTTAAAATTTTTTTTAATATTTAGTAAATAGCATTAAACTATAACTAATAATTATATATCAAAAATATTACTACAAAAGTAATAAAATTAGTGACTAGTAGAGTAGAATTAAAATTAAGAAAAAATATTGTAAAATGTTTTATATAATGACTAACAATTTTAAAAAATATATAAAATTTGTGTGAATAATTTTTTTTTAAAGATTTGGTATAAGAATATTTAGTGTTTATATTTTCCCTGAGAGCCTTATGGTGGAGTGGTACAACTTTTTTTAATTAGAGTGGAGGTTTATGGCTCCCAAACCCTTTTTTAAAAACCCCAAATTTTTCAAATTTTTTAAAAGTAAAAAAAAATTTTTACAGTTTTTGATTGGACCGGGCCAATTTGGGCCAGTTCGCGATTCTTAACGGTTCAACATCTCATTTTTTTCCCAAATTTTAAAAAAATTGGATACAAATAATGGGGATGTATAAAGTTGAAAAAACAATTTCCCAGTGATTCTCCATGAAAAAATCTTTAATGGTAACCGATTTTGAGCATGAGAATCGGGTTTACAAGACAAGAAAAAATTTTTCTTTTCAAGCTTTCTTACCTTGGAAGACTTTGGGAAAGATTCAATATGGATGATTCAAAAAAAGAAAAGTGCATTGGGGAGTCCCTTTTTGCTGCCGAAAAAAAAGTTGCTGAGTACAAAGGGAAAACCCTTTTCAATGATGAAAGTTTCATATACTTCGGGAATTGGCGGGATTATGTATGCAATGGTGTGTATGAGGGTGTGTTGCACAAGCAAAGGGATTAGTGAGTTGTTGCACAAGCAAAGGGAAGTGAGCCCCATGGGTGATCCTAAGAACATGGGGAAGAGAAAGGATCCTTCGATAATTAAGATGTACCAAAAAAAGAGTCTTTGTTAAAACAAGAATTTTAATTGAAAAAGTTATGTGAAGGGGATTTGGCGCCTTGATCTTGATGGGAAAGGGGAACAAGGTATTTATTTATTATAGTGGTACTACTTTTTGGGGAATTTGGAAGAAATCTTGATCGCCTACTATGAAGCTGAATATGAATTTTGATGAAGGAAAGTAAGAGAATTTTTGGGGCAAAGTTTTTAGATGAATTTGGGGAAAGAGAACAAGAATAAAATTTTAATATCGGATAATCATATGCTATATTTTTGGCAAATAATTAAAATTTCATTTGAAAATGAAAGTATAGTTGCATGAAAGTTGTTCGCTCCTAGTGGGAGATTGAAATAAGTTGTTATTTTTTAAATAGAGGGTTTTCATGGTAGAATACACTAGGTTATAAGAAAATCTCTAAATCGCCCCAGACTTAGATAAATTTATGTTGGATAAACAATTAATTTTTTATCTATTTTATATTTGTGATTGTATGTGTTTTTTAAATAGAGATGGTCACAACAAGAGAACTTGCAAAAAAAAACCCCCGGAAAAATTTAACCCGGGGGATGGGGGGTCGGCCGACCCCACCGCCCTCCAATACCACCAGTACCTCCCAAAATTAGACCCAGCCTACATCAGTCCACCCCAGGCTATGGCTACTTCATCTCCAAAGGGGAAAAATTGAAGAAGAAATTAGGGAGGGTGAAATAAAGTTTCATGAGAAAAATTTAAAAAGTAGAAAATTTGCGAAATTTGGAAAAGATGATAACGAAGAAGAAAGAGGCGCAACCAAGCTGTAATTTTTGTTTTAGTAAACCTAGGGAGTTTTTTTTAATACGGCAATATTTTGTTTATGCATTTATTGAAACTTAAATACTCCATATACTATTAACATTGTGTGTTTGATTTAATTAATTTGTATTAATAGCCCAAGTATACTTAAAAATGATAAAAAATATTATAAAAAATTGTCATTTAGTATACTATAAAATTTGATTTTTTTTTTTTATTTTATTTGTAGTTAAAAAACAATAATATTTGTAAAATTACAAATAAAATTAAATTATTGTATGATGTTTTTTTTTCATATTTTCCCAAAAAAATGTATGGCTTTAATTACTGTGCTTTGACAAAAAAAATAAATTTTAAATTATTTTAATATATAATAATTATTTAAATATTTATATATTATGTTTTTTTTTTATCCCACTTTTATTTTTGATCCCTTTTCCCCAATAAGGGCTTCTCTTGTTGACTAAAGCCTTGACTCACAGAGAAAAAAGGAAAGTAACATCCCTAAAACATCCGCGCGACCCGAGATGTACTATCTGAGATCCTTATTAATATGTGCTATTAATATTCATTGTAGAGTAATCCAGATGTCACGAGCAACGTCCCAAGAGCTAGCAAGGGAATACATCCAACCCAAAAGGGGGTCCAAAATTATACTTAGATTGAATTTGAAGAAAGAAAGTTTTTTGGGGGTTTTATTCTAATTAAAGTTTTTTTGCTTTTGATTTAGATTATATTCGAATATGTTTTGCGCTTTTTTGTTTGTGATTTCAGACTTTGTTGTGTACAGGGAAAATGTGATTTCCGATCTATGTGACTACTTTGAATATGATTTAAAATTTAGATGGTACTTCAATTGTGATTTTCGTTCTGTTGTGTACATCATTAATGCCAACAACTAGTGAATGCACATATATACTTATAGAATATAAATATATAAAAAAAATTAATAAAAATATACATAATACATATTATATAAAATATATTAAAATTAATATATATTATATAATATAGTATTGAATTAATAGAATAAATATATATTATTAAATTTAAAATATAATTCTGTTTTCGCTTTTTTTCTCCGACCAAACCGAAAAACTGAATGTTTTTTTTTTTAAAAACCAACCAAACCAAAACCGAACAATTTCAAAATTTCAGTTTGTTTTGTCGATATTCGGTTTCCGTTTTTTTTCTCACCCTATGCCACATAACAACCAACTATCATCTTCCAAACTAGGGTTGGGGGAAAATACCGAAAAATGATTTTCGCCCCGGATCGATTAAAAAAATATCAAAAAATTATCGAATTTTCATATATCGATTTCGATACGATACGATATCGTACGTAAGTTTTCGATACGATAACGATATAAATTTTCCCTTATATCACGATATATCATTTTATATCGAAAATCGATATAAAATTTCATATATCGATATTTTCGAATATATCGATATATATCGAATTTTCGATATGTTAAAATTTAACGATATATCAAATTTCGTAATATATCAAATATCGATACGATAACGATATGAAATTTTTTTATATCGAAAGTTCGATATATTGAAATTCGATATATCGAAACTTCGATACGATAAGATATAAATTCTTTCATATCGATATTTTCCGATACGATACACGATATCAAGTTGATAGATATATCGATCGTTCACCCCTAGTCCAAACTACCTTCAGTAAATAGACTCCCTTTATATAGACAATGAATTGCTCACTTACTTTCATCTAGTTCAGTTACTTCACTACAAATTTATAGATGGAACATGATTTTAGACTTTGTTGTGTATATGGAATGTGATCTCCGATTTATCTAGGTACTTCAAATGTGATTTCAAAGTTAGATGGGTATTTAGAGCATCTTCAACCATTTACACTAAACTTAAATCCATTTTAGTGTAAATATCACATAAAATATGATTTTATTCCAACCATTTATGCTAAACTCAAACTTAAAAGAATATTCTCTATATTATGTCTTTTTTACTTAGAAAATTTGAAAAACTTTTGGTTTTGGTTTAGTGAAAAACCTAAAGATAGGTTTTTTTTTTTCAAAAAAAAAAATGAGTTTGGGTTTTTTGAGTACTATTGAAGCTAAATACCATCATATTTTAGGTTTTAAATACTTCTCCGGATGGCTTAACTTGGTAATTTTCGTTCGACGCGTACATCATTAATGCCAACAACTAACAGCTAGTCAATGCTACCTTCAATAAATAGACTCCATGTATATAGACATAGAATTGCTCAATTATTTTCATCTCCTTCAATTATTCACTGCAAAGTTTTATAGATGAAAATCTTCAACTTTGATTCATCACAAATTGTTGTAGTTCTCAAAATCATATACTTGTCCAACAGTTATCCTTCGGTTCGGCGAGGAAGATATTAAAAAATAGTACTAGATGGTAATTTATGCAAGAATGAAGTATAAACAAATAGAAACTCATAATATAAGGTAAATTGAACTAATAGCTTCAGGTAATTTCGTTATCAAATTTTAGATTCTAAAATGTTGAAAGGCACAAATATGTAATTTCGTTACAATCACCTACTTTACTAGAAAAATTTAAAAGGCCAAAATGCAAAAATAATGCACCACAAGCAAACCAAAAAAACCAAACCATCCTTAGGTCCATCTTTACGTTGATTTTGAATTTCATCATCCATTTCTGTCGCTTTTTGGCATTGAATTGCAAAATTATCGTCTTACCATTGGGAAAAATTGCACCCCACCCACCTTCCTTTTCTATTCACACGCAAAAAAGAGCATTCCATAACTCTCATGTCTTGAATCTGCAACTATTCTTAGGTATGCCCTTTTTTGACACCAACAATATTTGTATACGAATCTTAGCCACCTACAACCACTGACACTATTCGCATGCTCTCAAGTTGAGTAGTTGTGATAGCTACCTTGAACTGAACAAAGCATTTCTTCCGTTCCATAAGAGTTATTTTATTTTAAAAGATTCGTTTAAAATATTACTAATAAATAGTTTAAGTGAAAAGAGATTAAAGCAAGAAACAAAATAATGTAGGGATGACTTTTCTTTATGTTATTTCTTCGTATTTTACTCTCTTCGACTTTAACTATTTATTACTATATCTCCCCTTAAGTGAAATTAAAAATTTTGGACTCACGACGGATCCAGGAATTCAATCCAAAAGGGGCAAAAGTACATATTATAAAGAAATTTTCCAAGTTTGAGGAGGGGCATATATGAAGGAAATCGATAAATTTAAAAATTGAAGAATAAAATAGTTTAACAAAATATGTTGAGGAGGGGCAAATGCCCCGATACTCTTCATATAGATCCGCTTCCCGGGGACTTTAAAAAAATTTGGTTGAAGAAGAGATGTATAAAGTAGAAAGTAGAAAAGATAAAGACCGAGTAAAATGGAGGAGGGAATAAAGTAGAACTACCGTGAAATGAATGGAGAAATAAGTAAAAGATAAAAAGAAAATGATGGACATATTGCATAGTATTGGTGGCGCGGATTGAGGGATTTAGGGATGGATAAAAAATAGGGGAGGAAAAAAGTACTAGAAGAGATAAGAGAGAGTAAAGTGAAGATTAAATAAGATAAGAGTGTTTGAAATGTTTTGATCTTTTGTTAAATGACTTAACTTGTGAACATCCCAAAACAAATACGACTAACTTAGTTATGCAGAGCATTTTTTTGCTAGGGGCTTGTGTGATAACCCCAAACCCTAGGGACTAAATTTTTAGTTCACTCTAATATATAAATAGTTGAAGGAATATGCAACAAGCCTTATGTGAGCACCTTATTTAAGCATCATCCACGCTTGATTCATGTTTAGTTTTGTTTGTTTTTTTATATATTTAATTTAATTCTAATATATTAAAGAATGTAATTCACATTTTTAATTTTATAGAATTCCCAAAACTAAAAATTGATTTGTTATTTTAATAATTTATTTAAAATACACATTTACTCGGTACCTAAAAACCGAATAAATGATGTCACTACAAGCTCATTTTTCAAAAATGGACAAGGAAAAGTACTTCAAAAAAATTCACTCAATTGAAATCATTACAGAAACATTCGAACACCTTGTTGGAAAAAGGCTCTGGCGCCTAAAAAACGAACACCCCGTGAAGAAATTAAGATAATTCAATTATTTGAAACCTATCAAATACTTCATTCGTTCTTTCTATTAAGTCTGAAACATTTTATTTTTCACGTGTTTTTGAGTAATTTGTTTGGTTTTTAATAATCACAAAAATTACATATCATATACGAACGCCACGTAGACTAGGGAACGTGTATTTTCGATAGCCACATCAACATTCCGTTCACCGGAAAATCGAAACAATATGTACTAAATGCTAGTGGTAATTACCTCCAAACATTAGAGACATTTTGGACCGTTTATCCTTTTATGAAGTTGTTCACGCGCAAAAAGAAAAAGGGAATTTGTGGGTCTAAATAAAATTCATTAATCATCTCGATCTCAAAAATACAACCCACGATGAAATTGAAAATAGCATGACATAAATTGAAAATGGGTAATGTTTTAGCATATGTACTGACATGTACAAGTATCAATCATCAAACATCGTCCCGTAGCATGCCCTCCATGTTTTTCTGACAATCTGTCACACATTTATTCTCGTCGCATAATTCGATTGTGGGGGGAAGATCTTCGTTGCATCCCCCTGCCTTCACTTCTATATCTCTTGCACAAATCACTGCAAATTTAAACTTGTCAGAATTTATATATCGGAATTTTAAAAAATTAAGTATTTAGCCTGAAATTGAAATTTTAAAATTTTAAAAAAGAGTCATTACATGGACTCATAATAAGATAATGAGAAGAGCTGCGAAAATGGAACTCTTCATTTCTGATTTGATTGATAGCTATGTAACCAAGTACTGTACTATAATGCTTTGAAATTGTTTTTAAAAAAACCAAAGTCTTTGTGCTTTATATACAAAATGGCATTTTATTGCACAATGATAGACTTCATTACTTACTAAAAAATATTACTTATATCCGAGATTTTAGGGAATAATCATAAAATTTGGTTTTATTTAGCGTTTCCCTACTTCACAGAAAAAATAAAAAAGTAAGAAACGGAAAATAGTCTTAATTTTCATTTATTGCTAGGTGTGAAATGCTTTATTTGAAACAGTAGTCTTAAATATTTTTCCTAAAACAGGGAAGTAATTGAAAGGAAAAGATTTTGGTTAATTGATTGGTTAGCGCACGTCATTTATGAACATCAAATTAAGATATTATCAAATAAGAATAATGATTATATTTTGATTAGAGTAGGATTACACACGTCATTAATGGACATTAATTAAGATACTATATATTACTGATGATTATTAAGCTTTAATTAGAGAAATAAGAGTACTAATGAGTAGGGGTGGTAGGACGGTATACCTTACAAACCACCATACCGTATACCTTACCGAAATACGGTAAACGAAAAGTCATACCTTTACCTTACCAAAGTTTCGGTATACCGAACTCGATATACCCTTTTTTTGGGATGACAATTTCCATACCAATACCGTATTTCGATAACTGACAGTTCGGTATACCTTACTTACAGATAACGACTTTCAACATCAATTAAAATAAAAAATTAAAGTTTCAGAATATTATTTATATTTTATAATTTTAAAAATAAATTAAATATAATGTATTCATAATTATATTTATATTTTATGATAGATTTTATAATTTAAAATATATAAAATATATTTTTATATATAATTGTGTTTTTTTTTTGGGTATATACCTTAGTTTACGGTATATACCTTAATTTCGATATACCAATTTCGATGCAGGGTATACGCGATTTGAAAATTCAACCGTCCCTTTCCCGGGAATCTTCGGAAAGGTATCATCCCCACAAACAGATACAAAATTGATTTTGGGTTTTTTTTCGATAGAAAAGGGCCCGGGTATTTGATTTGTTTTTTTTACCCTCTAATGAGTCCCCCGGGGTCTATCAATGAAAAACAATCATACATTTTTTAAATTCTATTTGTAATAAGCGTTTAAATATATATCCCAATTCCAATTAACTCCAACATTTTTTTTTGTTTTTTAAATTATTTTTATTTAAATAAAAAAAAGGTATTTTTTAAAAAACCAAAGTCACATCTACAGAAATGATATTAAAAGTAGATCTATCTATTGGTCATTAAATATTTTGTCTTTTTAAATAACCGTCATTATATTTACATTTGACTATGAATTAAGGATGATTAAGCATCATAAAATGTAGCATGCATTCATAGTGGTGTTTGTTGAATCAAAGGACCTTTTTTTTTAAAATACTAAATTAAAAAATAATGATTTTTATTTCATAATTTTCGGATGTTGAATAGGAATGAATAAATAATTGATTTCATAATATTTTGTCATATTTGTATTCCCGATTAAGAGTCACACTTTTCCATTTTGGTCCGTCCCCAATTAAGAGTCACACTTCATTTTTACCATAAATAGTAAGTAGGTCTCACATTCCACTAACTCAATTCACTCACATTTTATTATAAAACCAATATAAAAAAATGGGTCCCACATTTCTTTTTCAACCAACTTTTCTTTCGTGCAAGTCAAAGAGTGACTCTAATAGGGACGGAGGGAGTAGTTTATAATTTGTCGAAAAGATGCAATTTGCATTTTATAACTACCCGGCTACTATATGTATATATAATTAATAAAAACGACTACATGCATATATACTTAATTTCTTAGTGTTGTCATCAAAGGAAATACGAAATAATCATAGTCATTTGCATCCAAATATTTTTATTATTATATCATCTTTAAAATTCAAAATTGTAAAAGCGATTACACGTGTATATACTTCATTTCTTAACATTACCATCCAATAAAATAATAATAGTCATTTACATTCAATTAATATTTTAATATATAATTTTAATATATAATTGGTAAAGTAAGAGATGGAGAAAAAAGTAAGAGAGAGTGAGGGAAAAGGTAGTGGAATGAGTGTTAGAGGATCATTGTGTGGTCCATATTATAAATTATGTGAACAATTATTATCTCATTGAAAACTTTCCATTTTAAACTTACTAATTTTAGTGAACATCTCAAATAGTAAAACTAGTCTATTTTTATAGTCGAGGGAAGTAATTACTAAAATTCCAAGTTATAAAAACAACTATATGCATATATAATTAATTTTTTAGTGTTATTATCCAATGAAATACAAAATAATCATATTTATTCACATCCAATTATGTAATTATTGTTATTTTACTTGTATGTTTCATTAAACAATTATAATAATTTAAGCATGAAAAAGGGAATTTTCATCTCTCCATGCGTTATGGTTAAAAATAACTGTCACTTGTATAGGTAATCTATTTAGTACTCCCTCCGTCTCGAGATAATTAGGGACATTTGACTGACGACGGTTTTAAAAAATCTAATGGAAAGTGAGTTGAAAAGTTGGTGGGATGTAGGTCCTACTTTTAAAGTATTAGTTTTATAATAAAATGTAAGTAGGAATGAGTCATGGAATATAGATTACTACCAAAATTGGTAAAAGTAAAGTGAGACAAATTATATGGGACGATTCGAAATGGAATCTTGGATGAATTATCGGACGGAGGGAGTATAGCTTAACAAAAATATTAATAGGAATATAGAATTAATTGGAAATAAATAAAGTTGTCCTATAAAAATAGACAATATTTCCATTTTCATCTAGCCAATAAAATAGTCCACCTATATTTATGAAAAGTTTTGCACTTTAAAATAGTGATCTCATTTTCTACTAACAATACTCTAAGAATATCCACAATGGTCCGGACTAGTGGTCGAACTATAGTGCGCCACATTCGCATTTCATAGTCTGGACTAGCCTCCTGCAATGGGGCAAACTAGTGACCGACCTTTAATTTTATATTTAGTTTGAATGTTCTTCTGTCATGGCCTGTATTTGCAGAGCCTTGACTGAATGGGAGCCCCAGTGCGCGTGATCCTTGTTCAGCCATCTTTCTTTTGTAAGTAGTCTTATTATTGATTCATTTTCTCAAAGTGAGCTCGTATGATATACTCTTTCAGTTTTCTAAAAACAGAAACATTTGAAAAGATATGTTTTAATGTAAAATTGGTAAAGAAGGAGAAAAAGAAAAAGTGCAATAGCAAAAAAGAGAGATTTTTTTCTAAAATGGAAAGTTTGTATTTTTAAGTAAAAAAAAAAAGTTTTTATTTTTAAGAAATAGAGATTATCACTAATCTTGATTTATTTATGTTTGCAACAATTCCATGATGGTTTTTGCGAGATAAGAAAAATCAATGGATGTCTGCAAACCTTGATTCAAAATCACACATCCGCCAACTGAAATTTGGTCGATGTCTAAGTTGAGGCATCTCAGTTTGGTTTTGTTTATAACAATGCAAATCTTGCACAGGTTCAAGGCATTTTATTAGAAGTAAACCACTGTAATTAAATAATAGGCAACTAACCGGTATAATAACAAATATTTTGACTATTTGCTCGAGGTCAACACTGAGCTGGCTGCCAGAAATTTCAATTGATCAACAAGTTTGTTGCAGCTCTGATGGTGAGTTTCATCATTCCTTATTTGCAACAATCTTTCTTCCTTGCTGTGTTTTGTTTGGGAGAAAGAGATCTGAAACATGGCACACAATCTTCAATCACTCATGATCACCATCCTCCAACAATCACTTTGGAATGTTGATCGCAGCAAACCACAACTCCAATCCATGCTACAAAAGCTGAATCTCTGCTGCACATTCTTGAAAAACCAATACACCATGTTTGGGGAGCCAAATCAGAGATGTTGCATATAAAGCAGAAGACATTATTGAATCACGCATGGTTTCTTTAAAACTCATGCAACACCTGCGTTCTAAGTTTGAGGTAGTGGTTTCCAACCGCTGAGCTTGGCCTTTTCCACACCAGATCTGCAGCAAGTAACTCATGATCTGGATTTGGCAATGGAACAAGTGGTGAAGTTCATCCAGTGCCAGTGGTGCTTCTTTCTCGCATGGTGAAAAAGTGCAGCAAGCAGCCCAACAGCTTGAATCTGCAAACCTCATGGTGGTGGAGGTTGATGCAGATCTGTTGCAGTTGAAGGGTCGTCTTACAAATATGCAGAGCAAGTTGGAGATCATCCCCATTACTGGGATGGGTGGGATTGGTAAGTCCACTCTTGCTCGGAATCTTTATGATGATCCACTCATTATTACTCACTTTGATCATCGTGGCTGGGCCGCAATTTCACAACTTCCCAATATGAGAGAAATTCTATTAAGTCTTCTCGTGGCCCAAATGAAAAGCTCAGTGATAAACTAATTCAGTGCAAAGATAATGAGTTGAAAGGTATATTGCATCAGAGATTGTTTGCCCGAAGATACATTATTGTATTAGATGATATACGGAGCACCAATTTCAGGGATGAAATACGCATGAATTTTCCAGACAACAATAATGGCAGTCGAATGTGATCACCACTAGGGAGTCTAACGTAGCCCAATATATTATAAACTCCAAGAGTTTGCATCATAACCTGCAATTGCTTAACAAGTCTATAAGTTGGGATCTACTTCGCCAAATTGTGTTTGGAGAAGAGGATTGCCCTCTTGAATTGCAATGGATAGGAACTAAGATTGCAGTGAATGCGGTGGGCTTCCTCTTGCCATTCATGTGATTGGTGGGCTATTGTCAAAGGTCGAAAGATCAATAGATGTGTGGGAGCATCTCTCAACAGATGTAAAAGCTTCCATTGTTGAATCAGAGGAGCGTTTCTCCAATATATTTTCCTAGAGTTATAACCACTTACCCATTTACTTGAAACCATGTTTCTTATATATGGGAGCTTTTCCAGAAGATAATTTGATTAAGGGATCTAGACTTATGAGGATTTGTGAAATCTAATGGTGATAATAGTTTGGAGGAAGAGGCTGAGGATTACTTAAAAGTTCTCGTTGAGAGGAATCTACTTTTGGTAACACGAAAAAGTCCAATGGGAAAGCAATGAGTTACTCAATCCATGATCTTTTGAGGGATTTATGCATAAGGAAAGCGAATGAGGATAAGTTTTCTAACGTTAAGAATTCCATGCGTGTAAGTGTTGAGTCATCGTATGAAATGGAAGATTTGTGTGCTTCACCACAATTAATGTCACTTGTCGATCTTTTATATGCACTAATGGTAAGATTATATCTCCTATTTTTGCATATTAAGATTGGTTAGGTGCTAGATGTAATGAGCATGGTATTGGAGGAGTTCCCAAAAGAAATATTACAACTTGTCAACCTACGCTATTTAGCTTAGCTTTCAACTGCTGCTCAGGTTTACCTAATGGAATATCAAGATTACACAATCTGCAAACCTTGATTTGTCCACACTTTATGCCCTATGTGCCATCTGAATTATGGGATATATCTGAGCTAAGACATATTAATTTGGTGGAGACGGTAATCAAAGTCCAGAAGATAAACTTTGATCTTAAGAAGTTGCAGACGGTTTTCCATGTGTGGGTAACTCCTAAGCTAATTAGTAGTGGCTTTTTTGAAAGAATTCCAAATATCATAAAGTTGGGAATCTATTATGAAGACTCACCAAACATTGAAGTTGATCTTAGCCATCTTCACAAACTCGAAACATTAACTTGCCAATCTGAACTGGATAAAGATGGGAGCCGTTTTCTGCAAAACTCAGATTTCCATGTAATCTCAGAAAGTTAACTCTTCTTAGCTGTGTACTGTTTGGGAGTTTGTTGACAACACTTTGTGCACTACCGAATCTGGAAGTGCTGGCAGTACTTAAATGTGTTTTGAAAGAAAAAGGAGAGGCAGAGGAAAAGTGGAGGCTACAGAAGGAAATGAATTTCACTCTCTGAAGTTTCTACATCTTGACTGCTTAAATCTGGTGCGTTGGAAAGCCGATGAGACAAACTTCCCTAGACTCCAGGTTCTGGTTGTAAGCAATTGCTATAAGCTAGAGGAAATCACTTGTGACATTGGAGATATCCCAACTCTCCAAAAAATTTATGTAGTTCAGTGTGGCGCTTCTGTAATGGCCTCGGCAAAACAAATTCAGAAGGTGCAGCAAGAAGAGTATGACAACTACGACCTCAAAGTTGTTATACATTAGAACCCAAAAGGTAAATATGATCCAACTCCTTATAATCTAAAACATGCTTCAGCTGTTAATATACAATTTATTCTTTAATATTCTCTCTCCCTTACATAGTTGGTATATTTTCCTTATTACATTGTCCTTTAAACTGATAGCAAATTGCTCGTGTTTTTCAGTTTCTGCTGTTGTTACATTGCTTGCAATATACTCCTAAACATCTCGTGGCGCTTCTATAGTGGCCTCAGCACAACAAGTTCAGAAGGTGCAGCAAGAGGAGTACGTCAACTATGACCTCGAAGTGCTTGTGGCAGATTAGAAGCCAAAAGGTAAAAATGTTGTACCCCGGGCAATCAAACACATACTCCATTTGTTAACATACAATCTATTCCTTTATATTCTTTTTCCCTTACATTATTGGTATATTTTCCTGATCATGAATTACGTTATTAGATAGTGCCTTTTGTTTCATGTAACAATTTCTGCAACTTGAGTATGTTGAACAACACACAAGAATCATTGTTGGTTTGAGCTATATTATGTAGTGTAACAAAGGTTATACTCCATGTTTAGTATTGTTTGTTTAGATTTGATATTCTCTAGGTCTACATTATGTCATTTGCCCCTTTACTTGATATAGCAAACTGCTCGTATTTTACAGCTCTTATGTCGCTCACAATATGCTCTTAAACATACATCTGGTGATCCCTTGGTTTCAGACAGGAGTCCTCCCCATTGCGGGCAATGTTTCTTGTCACTATTTATCAACTTGTGTTACAATTGTGTGTGATTTTTCATACTTGAACTTGTTGAGAGATTTGGTGCACATCTCTTTTTTGTTAGTTTCATTTTTTCATAGAAAAAGTTAGATTTGTGAAAAATATTTAATCATTTACTATCATAATACTATAACTCAAGTTCTAATAGTAGTACATGTTTAGGCAACATATTGATTTTCTCAAATGAGTTTCAGACACTTCAAGGAACAATGTTTTTTATGTTAGTATTCAAATGTTTCGATCTCATTTCAATTTAGAACGTTTCTACCTAATAGTTTAGAGGCAGAGAGAATTTTATCACTGCAATATGGATATACTTCACAAGTTTCCATCTCATTTCAATTTTGGACGGTCTACAACTACCCTAACAAAATTATAGCCAACCACCCTATATATTATTCAATAAAAATTACTACCTCTCCATCAATGAAAGTTTGACACAGTTTACCATTTCGGTCCATCTTTGAAAGTTTGACACACTTCACTTTTTACCATTTTTGTAGTGACCTCATATTCCATTAACTCATTCCTACTCACATTTTATTATAAAACTAATACTTTAAAATTAAAATCCACATCCCACCAACTTTTTTCAACTCACTTTCCATTAGATATTTCAAAGTGTCTCTCAATAACGACTTGAGAGATATGCTATCACTATTATTTTACTTTTTCTTGTAAATATTTTAATTTATACTCCATGCGTCCCATAGAAATATCTCATACTTCATTTTTCGTCCGTCAAAATCCAATAGAAATAGTTCATCTGTTAATGTATAACAACCTTTTTTTCTTCTTCTTTACTTTATCATTTATGAGCTCCACCATCTACTACACAATTTCAACTATTCTTTCACATTATCTTTTACTTTACCAATTACGCATTAAAACTCGTGACAACCTTAAATGACTTATTTCTATGAGACGGAGGAGTATCAAATTTATGTAAATTCTTATAAAAAAGCCACTAATCAGTGAGCTAAATTATACTCTCTCCATTCACAATTAATTAATACCAATTCCTTTTTTGTCCGTCCATGATTAATTAACATTCTTATTTTTTTACTACTCTTGGTAATAGACCCCACATTCCACTAACTTATCACACTCACATTTTAATATAAAATAAAACTAATATACTATTAAAAGTAGGACCTTCTTTTAACTAACTTTTAAACCCTAATTTCACTGTATTTCTTAAAATCCGAGGTGAATCAAACAGACTCAATTAATCATGGACAAAGGGAGTACATGATTATATTTCAAAATATTTTTTAAAAAAAATAGCCCCTATCAGTGAAGATTTCTGTGTCCGCCCCGTCCATAACTGATAGCCCGACATCCCGATATGGTTGGCCCAATTGACAACCCGCACGCCCCACCTAACCCGCAAATGTGGATGCACTGTGATTCTGTAAATGCTCATAGTACATTATCCACCCATTAAGCATATTTTACTAACAAAGTTTTTTGAATTTTGTAGACAACATTACATTAGCCTCTAATAACATGTATATGGAGTTATCTATACATCACACATGGTATATTGGTATATATCATTGCATCATAATAATGGTAGACATTTTTGACATATATGTCTATGACTTTGCAATGTATTCCTTCTCCAATATGCTAAACACAAGCTTCACACGCTTCTTTAGAATCGAAGTGATATTTTTGTGATTCGTTTCTGGTTTCTGGTGTATTTCAGCCATGCAACGCGAGGTTCACTCGAACACTACACGCTGCATAATTCGCAGGAGATCCTCGATGTAATACCTTAAGTGAAGCTGTAAATAAGCAAAGCAGCACATAATGGTTTAGAAGGGGGAGATAATGATAAATTGATAAACTTATAAAGCATGCGTCCGTACTGAAAAATTGTCACCGAGTGGGAGGCCTTGGAGATTCATGAGTTCGTTGATGAGCCAACCATTTTTAACAGAGAGGCGAAGCTTTTGCTGAGTACTCGCAACTTCCCTTTGTAGAGAGGTATGCATTTTTCAAGCTTATAGTAAAGGTGTCGCTGATCCACGTCTGCCTTATACGATTCCCAAGGGCTGTGAGAGTAGTTAAGGCATCCTGCTCTCTCCATCACCCTCTCCTCAATTTCGCTTCCTCCGAACAATTCCATGCAGAAACTAATCTACAAGTAAACAATGGAGTATTAGATTTTGCACAAGCAAAGTGACTATGGCACAAAAAAAAGTAAATAGGAGTACAAAACAACATTCACCATATGAAAAGAGTGAAAGTTGAATGCCCTTATAAGTTTGAAGTACCATCTTCTAATATTTACATTCATGTACCAGTGAAATTGTACGGATCTAATTATTTTCCTTTTCCATATGTCATTAGTGATGTCTGGTGTGGGCGTGTGGGGGGAGTACATTTACTAACCGGAAGTGGTAGGATGGAAGAATAAACCGTGGACACATTAACATCATCAACTCCCAGAAAAGGAGCGGTCTCCTCAGTCGGGTGGATTTTAGCATCAGAGTCATTGTCTTCTATCAAATCGCAATGAACTTCAAGCTCCTCCTCTGCAGCTTGAATGGTTTCAGAGACAGACTCGCCTTCAGAAGCATGGACATCATTTGCTTCAGATTCTTTCTCTGGTATCATCTCCTCCTTCGGTTTAGGTGGCAAGGTTTTTGCCCTCCAGAGTGCCAACATTGTTCTGTTTAATACACACTAGGACGATGTGAAGAATTGATGTGTGTACATGCTATACGGAGTAACTATCTGACATGCACAAAAGGTTACATAAGAAATTAAATGAGAAGAGGTTGAAATATGCTAATGGAAAGATAGGTATTACAAATCACTTATAACATTCTTTCAAATAACCCACACATAATGAACTCATCCATTTATTGTCATTTAACTCACATTTATTGTAATGACTTTCATCAAATTTAGCTTCTCATTAGGCTTCTGTTTAAATAAATATAATTCTGAATTTTCTTGATGACAGATAAACAATTTTTGAACTCTTTATGACTGACTGGTCTTACTCAAATCTAGAACTATATCAAGAACTGTGCTGCAAAACCTTTAGTTTTGATTATACTATTCAATAAAGGTTAATATCAATTCTCATTTCTGTAGTTAGATAAATAAAAGAAGTCCACTAATCATCTATGTGGATGCAATGGCATGGAGGATGTGAAAATAGAAACCCAATATCCTAGGCCTGAGAGTTATGAAAAAGAATCAATCTGATGCAGTTTAAACTGTTAGATTCAGTATAAGGCAACTTGTCACACTCTCTAAGCAACAAAGCAAACAACTGACTCGGAAAACACATCACAGGAGAAACAAAAATAAAACCAAGAACGGCACTGAGTGTAAAACATAATGGGGAAAGATAGCTGTTTATGCAGTAAGGATAGAAAAGAAACTAATAAGCTCACAGCTTGACAGCTGAAAACCAAAGGATAAACATGCAAAATCATTGCTAGAAGTAATCATGTACATATACTACATTAAAAGTTATATATGTGAATGTTACCTGTGGGCAACATTGAGAGATACAAAAGAATGAAAATGAAACCCCAGCCTGCCTTTTGCATCTAGTGACCGTGCTCCATGCCGTGCATCAGTTCCTCTTCCAGGCTTTAGAATCACGCTGATGACAGGGCTTCCCATTGATGATAGAGTGGAGGATGCGTTGAATATCTTCCACGTCTTCCCAGAGAAATAAGAACTTTGACTTCTGACCAAATATATCTCCATGGAACCCAACCGCTCTTGCTGAAAGAAACAGACGGCCCTGCCGCATGAAGTAATCAATTGGTCAAAGCACTGGCAGACACACACTAATCCACTGAGATAAATGACCCTCAACAAATATCATTAGTTTTACAGGATAATAGTAAAGCGTGTTCGTATTTTCCAATAAATGGTAAAAAAATATTTGAATAAACATTTGAATCACCTACCTGGAGAGGAATTTTACGTCTCAGGTAGCAGGAGAAGTCATTGATGAGAAATTCCTCCGGGGCAACCCAAAAAGCTTCTGGAATGTTGAATTTGTCTGAGGAGACCGTAATCTTATCTACAAGAATTTCATGAACCTGAGTGATCAGCTCAAAGAAATATATGGCGGAGAAAATTGTGAGGTTAAAGTGAAATGAAGCATAAACTAATAAAGAAGGTACCTTCTTGCCAACCTCCTTCTCCACCTTAGCTATATACTCCTGGAAACTATTAGTAGCCTTAGTACTGTTCAAGAAAATTCGTAAGTGTATCTTTGACTGACATGCTTGAGACAACTTTCCTTGTAGAGGTATCCAGACATCAGATAAGTCGGAAACACTAGTTTTCAGGAAATTAATTTCAGCATGCCCAAGAGATGAGGGTTCAACAAAAGGCCCATCGAATCGAACACTTCCATCGTCTCAACCTAGATGGAGGCTCATTCATAGCATCAAACTCAAGGATTTCTGCAAGGAACCATCCATCTCAATGAAGAAGCTGATGACATACACATTGTAATTGTAGCTGCTTATTGCTTTAGTTAAGAACTACGATAATGTATGACAAGCTAGCAGCTAGCTAAAGGGGGAAAGCATATCATATATACCATTCCAAAGAGGTTCTGATTTTCGAAACTTGATAGAGCTGGTTCTTCTATTCCCGTTGCAAGTAAACACCACATAAGGATCAGATGACGGTGAAGTTGAGTTAGGTGCTTCCAAATTGCTTCCTTCAATTAAGGCAACTCGTTAGCAACCACCCATCTCCTTTTCCTTTGATTCCATGATCACTTCCTATAGTGCACACCACAAAAACAAATTAAAAAACAAATGGCCTCTTAGAAATAGTTGTATAAACTGGAAATAAAAATCTGATAAAATGACAGAAAAAGCATATATCTCGTTGAAGCCACTCTTTCTATCCCACATCAACTAGGTAAAAGATCACGTTTTATATATAAGATTGGAGTATCCTCTACCCATATAAGGCTTTTTAAGGGGAAGATGGACACATTTCTCAAATCGTATCATAGTAGGCCAAAGTTCGATGTTGATTTAGACATATAAAGGGGAAGATGGGCACATATATCATATATCTTAATCGGATACCTGTGCATACTAAAGTAATAAGTCACGTTATGCTTGAATTCATTTGAATAAAAATTAAAACAGTCCATCCATCATCAACTTGCCAATTTGAAATATTAGACTACCTTTCTGTGCTCTCGCTTTCATGAAGCGGGACACTAACTTCAGCACCTGTTTTCCTTTTCAGAACCAACAAAATACTTACTATGATCTCACCAACGGAATCAGGCAAGTCTAAACCAACAAACTCAAGACCCTGAACTTTGCTAGGCATAACCATGCATAAGTGTGTGAGCAGATATAACCACGTGAAAATAGCCGAGACTACTGTGAAATTGGCGAAATATTGAACTGCCAATGTCCATTCAGAGTGATGCTCTACCTGAAGAGATGCCATAAGTTGGTCTTTCTCAGAACTTATATCTTTAAGATCAAGGGGCTTTACGCTGCAGGATAGTAACTTCTCATACTGATCAAAATTTTCTTTTATGCCTTGTCTTGCTCCATTTTCAATAATACTTTTCATCATGGTGCTCTGCGAGAAGTTAATTCTCCACGAAACAACCAGTTGGGAAGATTGCTCCCCTGATGGCTGCTCTAGACCAGGAGTTATGCAGTAAAGCAATTCTATCTTAAAAGTTTTGCCATATGGAGCATCCAGGGTGCTCACAACGACCAAAACAACAAAAGTCCCACCTTTAGCTTTCAAATATGTTTGCTCCTCTGTGGCTTTCAAAGCTTTAATCATTTTGGTTGGTGGCTTAATGTATGACACCAGCCGTTTTAGGCTCTCACCATTATTATCGAATTCCCATGCTTTTACTTGTAAATCAGTTGATCCTTGCATGTCCGCGAAAGATTTGAAAAAGCTTGAATCTGGAGAAAAGATTGTGGAGTTCAATTCTCGAGGAGTTATTGCATATAATTGATCAAGAACTACTCCTCCAGGTAAACAACTTGGAACTTCACCACTCTGTTCTCTCGTCTCCAAACTTCTCATTAGTTCTTCGAAATCAACTGATGACGAAGGTTCTACACACTTGCTCTCTAGACTCAACGAATCATTACTTTCAGCCTCTGATACATCACTAGTTTCAATAGAGCTAATGGCTGTTGGCTCTACATTCTTATTGAAATATTTTGCAATTCGACCAGCTAATGTTGGCGCGTTAACCTTTGCTTCTTTCAACGGGACTTCTTCCTCTAATCTCATAGGAGAAGATGCCACTGAGGAAGACATTGACATTGAGGGGGAATCATGCAGAGAATCAGCATATTTTCTTGACAACATTGCAGAATCACTGGTGGGTGGAAAGTCTAATGGCGTATTCTTTTGCAACAAATAAATGGTGAGAAGAATTTCACCTAGTAGAATAACAGAGTAGCGTCAATCTGGTGTAAACTAGCCATATCAAGACTTCAGCAATCCCAGAAATTAACAAAATAGCAATTACTATATGCATATGTATTCAACTTCACAGCAGTAAAGCCTCCAATTCTCTGATTTTGGAATAAATCTACAACAATCACAACTAAGCAAATGAAACTAGCTCAAAGAAACTAAAAAATTCAAGTACAGTATGTGCACAGAACAGCTAATTAGAATGCAAAACATGTACTGGCATTATATGCATAATGCATTCAAGTATAAATAGCATAAACCAACCACAATGTGCACACACACAACCACAACTAATTGACACGTTAATCTCTGCCACAACAAGAAGGAAAACGCCATACCACAATCCTTGTTCCTGGCATTATTGCTCTTGGGATGCAGAGTGTACCAAGAAGTGCCAAGGGATTGATCCTTCGCCTCGAAAACCCAAGCTACGGGCACTCTGATCTGCCCAACAAAATCATTATTGAAACACCTTTCTTCATCCAAAACAGACACAACAAGCTTCCTTTTCAAGTCGTCCACTTTAAATATGAATTCCTCGGACCACGACGGATTCAGGCATTTCTTCACAGCTTTGCTCCTGAACGCCTGCCGCCCCAATTCTAGCTTCACATACGGATTGGTAAAGCCGCTGGCCTCCATCGGAGGCAAATTTTTGGCTTCGCTTACGCGGACCAGAAGGTTCATATTTCAGCATGAAGAATGAATCCGAAATTGTTTGATTTTGTAGACGATCGAGCTTAAAAGGAAACAACCGCGAACAATCAACGAACATTAGGCAAAAACACAATCTAAAATTGAATTTGGGCGGAAACAAAATGACGAATGTATAACCGAAAAAAACGTAAATTAAAGAAAGGAAACGCATAGAATTGGTTAGCCTTCCAAAAACTCGTTGGAGAAAATGGATGAATTTCACGAATAAAATCGAATTTGAAAAGTGCAACCCAGGAGCAAAAATTAAATCAAAAGTGCGTGCAGAAAATGGAGTTAACGATCAAATCTTCGCTTCTCGTGATGAAGAAAGCGGATGGAAATCAAATTCGCAATGCTAAATTTAAGGAAATGATTTAGGGATATGAAGTTGCTGGGCATTGGAATTGATTTTGTTCTCATACGTAATTTAGAGAGTGGAGATGAGGAAATGCATGCGATTCCCTCTTCCTTTTTTTTTTTTTGTATTTTCTAGTAACTAAATTTCTCTGCTATTTACATTTACTGTTTCAGGCTGGTGGAGAGTAACTACCATCGTGATCGAATAATAATTATCATTGATTTCTGTTCTCAAATATTTTTATGGATCATAAATATAATCTCAAAATAGAATATCACAAATGCATGACAAAATTCACTAGATTTCCGTTTTGTATAAATTTTTAATCCACTAGATTTCCGTTGTTATCACCTTGTATAAATTGTTCAAATTTTATTATATATATATTTTTTTCTAATAAAATACTCGTCCGAAATTTTCTGTGTCAAAATAGTAACTATGTCGTAGACTTTTTGTACATTGGTAAATGGATTAGTATGCGCGGTTTGCCACATAGTATCACTCAAGGAGGATCGTAATTGTTTTTAAGTGCAAATATGATTAATAAAATTTTACTTTTAAGTTGTGTGGATAAAAAAATGCAGACTAACAATGTTATGTAGTATTTGTATCGTTTTCATTACCTCATATACTACCTTCGTCGCTTACAAATAAAATTTTTTAAAATAGTATACATTTTAATGCAAAGTTAGTAAAGGGAAGAATTAAAAAAAATTAATTATAATATTATTAGTGAAAAATAAGTCTCATCTATTAAAGTGAAAAAAAAAATTCTAAAATAAAAAAATATCTAATTTTAAAAGAAAACAAAGTGAAACTAATTTCTATTTCTAAGGACGGACTATATACATGTGTTTCTAATTATCAGTAATTTGTATTGAGTTTTTTTTTTTTTTTAAAGTTTATACTTAGCCTAGAGCAATGTACGTAGTTGTCCTTAATTCGTTATTATAATAATATTATCTAAGGAAATTGTTTATAATGTCATATATGAATTTTCATTACTTGATTGTCTCAATATGATAATTTTGTAAAATATTATTCCCTCCATTCGCCAATAGAAGTGATCATATTTTTTTCTATTTTGGTTCATAATTATTATAAATGGTAAAGAAGCATCATATTCGAATAACCCATTTCATTCACATATCATTTAAAACTAGTATATACAAATGCGACGCATATCCCGCTAACTTTGTTCCATCCACTTTTTTAACATACCTTAAAACCCGTGATGAAAAGAAATGAAACTCTTATTCGCGGACGGATGGATTACAACTTACTCCCACAATTTTTTTTAGTTTCACTAAATTTCAGTAGGGCTTGTAAGTGAATGATAATTTTACAAAAAATCCCCAAAATCTAGTATTATTTGAAATGTAATATATTTCCTTAAAAGTTTTTTATAGAATAAAATGTAAGCTGTGTATATTTTAAACTAGATTTTTATTTGTTAAAATCGGTGATTAGTTAGTCATGATAAAAATGCTAATCACGTTATTACTACAATAATCGTTATTCGTTACCAACTTACCATGCCCCTACTGTCCACTTGTGATGATAGCATGTATTCTTCCTCTAAAAATTAAAATGATGTTGGAAATGATGTTGCTTTAGGCCATGAGATTAAAGATATCTAGACTGCTAAATTCCCCATCATTGAAATTACTTCCTCCATGAATAATGATAGCTTGTCTGCAATAAATAAATCAAATTTACTAGTAGTATTACATTTTCTTGAAGCTCTGATCACTAATAACCCCTTTTCTCGTATTTAAATGAAAATTATAGCATGTTAGTCCACGGTTTTCTTGGAAATGACATGTCCAAGCGGAGTGCTACTTATAAAAGGTTACTTGTATTAATTAAATAAATAATAATGCTGGAAAAATTTTAAATTATTGTCTCTTTTTTTATACTTGGCGATTCCCTCGCTCCAAAGACTTCTCTATCCCGACTTGATAGAGTAGTGAGAGATTTAAATTTGGCTTTAATGAAAGGTAGTTTTAAGAAAATTTATATTTTTAGATGAATTAAATGTTTTACTAAATCACTAAATAATGAATTAATTTTGAAGAAAATTTATATTTAAATCCAATGACATTCATATTATGATTGAATGAATAACGTCATCATACCTAAATATCATAGCCTATTTTGAAGAAGATTAACTCTATTCGTTCGATAGTTTTCATAGTTTTGGGTTTAAATAATTAATTACAAATTACAATGTTTGAGTGCTTCAGAGCGATCAAATTAAGGAGAAAGGACATGATGATTTCATTTTCGATATTCACTAACATAATTTAATCTGCGTCTTGATTTAACGATCGTGAAAAGAAAGAAAAAGACACTAGTGGCACTCTAAAACTATTCTTTTGTTAAATTATGATGATTTTTTCTCTTTTTGGATAACTTTAATTGTAATTAATTCCACATTCTATAAGTTTCGTTAGCTTTACGACCATTTTTTTCCCTTTTATTTCAACAATTGATTCATGCATCCCAATTGAAAATGAAAAAGTAAAATATTAGGAAAAATTGGTATTGATTTGTGGTCAAATATGAAGAAATGGTACGAAAGTAGCATTATAGAATTGAAGCAAGAGACAGAGTAAATCTTATTGTCGGTCATGCATGTAATATCTTGTCTAAGTAGAATTGCTTTTCCCACATTATTAATCATATTGACTAAGCCCACATTCACATTTGATACACATTTTCCTTATAGCTTCACTTGCTTCCACAATGGCTTTCTCTCTCTATTATGATCAATCTCTAAACTCTTGAATCTGCTAATTTTGAGGTATGTTTGCAATTTTGATGCTTAAAGTCCCTAATTTGAAGTTTGGTCACTTGTAAACTGATAGGTAAAGCAAAGCAAGAATAAAGTAAAACAAAAGCAAACCTATTGCTACTAATTTGGGTAGCTACCATATTTATGTAACATAAGTTGATAGTGCTTTTCGAGAAATTATGTATGTTTGTGGTGTTTGGATCAAAATGTTAATGCATTAGTCATATATGGTTTCCTGCTTTTATTTTTGCCTCTCCTCATTTTCATGAAAAAGCAAGTTCCAGTTTTGTTTTGTTCAACAATACTTGATTTCTACCTACCACCATTTTTTCTCAACTTTTTTCAGGATTCCCATTTCCAAATAAGCTCAATGATTTGCAAAAGCCACTTTATCAAGTATTTTAGATCAAGAATTTGAGTTGATGTTTGAAGTGTGTGTGATAAATTATAGTAGTAATCTTGAATTTGCATTTTTCAATCTCGGTCCCTTTGAAGAAACATTTCACTAGCAACTGATTTTTGCTCTCAAAATCTTGTTGCAGAAATGAAGTTTATGAAACTTGGATTAAATCCAGACACCTTTTACACAGATGAGACAACGAGGTAGGCCCAAATTTGATTATATGTAAATGCTGTTTAATATATATAAGCTGTTACAGATAATAAATTTTGAAATTTTGATCAGGACTTTGCTATCAGATGTGCCAACTGACCTCACCATCAGGATAGATGGCATGACCTATCTTCTCCACAAGGTAAATTTTTTAGTTTAAATCCAATAATATAGAATGATCAAATTGGTAATGCTTGCTTTTGTGCCTAGCTCAGTCTTGTCTTGTTCCAAAATGTGGCCTATTGCAAAGGCTTTTCTCTGAGAGAGACGAAAACGGTGGGAGCATCTCCGTGGACCTACACGACATCCCGGGAGGTGAGGAGGCGTTCGAGCTATGTGCTAAGTTCTGTTATGGGATCACAATCAGCCTCAGTGCACACAACTTTGTGCCAGCCCTCTGTGCTGCTAGTTTCCTGCGTATGACCGAGAAATTCGAACACGGGAACTTCATTGCAAAGCTGGAGGCCTTCTTCTCGTCGTGCATCCTCCAAGCGTGGAAGGACACTCTCATCGCACTACAGAACGCTGAGAGATTGCACGAGTGGTGTGTGAATCTTGGCATTGTGAGACGTTGCGTTGAGTCCATCGTTGACAAGATTCTAACGCCTCCAACGAAGGTTAGGTGGTCTTACACGTATACAAGGCCGGGATACATCAGGAAACGGCGCAAATCAGTACCAAAGGACTGGTGGACAGAGGACTTATCCTGCCTAGGCATAAACATGTTTAGCAGCATAGTCACAACCGTCTCTTCAACCAGCATGCTGCAGCCGCAGCTCATTGGCGAGGCATTGCACGTCTACGCGCACTGCTGGCTGCTCAACTCCTCCCGTGAATCTCCCAACAGAAAACGGAAAATCCTTGAGACGATTGTGAAGCTCATTCCAGCGGAGAAAGGGTCTGTCTCGGTCAAATTCCTGCTGAGGCTCCTCAGCACCGCGAACACGCTTGGAGCGTCTCCAGTGTCGAAAGCAGAGCTCCTGAGGCTGTCCGGGCTGCAGCTACACGAGGCCACGCTTCCGGACTTGCTGCTTCCTAATGCAGGAACCTCACACGAGGTTGATCTGGTTAAGACGGTTGCATGGAGCTTCTTGAGGCAGTGGAAACGTCGCAGCTCAGCAGGCGAAAGGGAGTCGCTGCGAGAGATGCATAAGGTGGGGAAGCTCATTGATTCTTACCTGCAAGTAGTTGCAAAGGATGCAAGAATGCCAGCTCATAAAATGGTGGCTCTGATTGAAACTCTTCCAGCAACAGCAAGGCCTCAACATGACCATCTTTACAAAGCAATCAACATCTATCTCAAGGTATATTTATACATTTTTGAAAAAGCTTTTAATTCTATAAAATATATGGTTTGGGATATGATCAATTGATAACTATCTTATAAATTGATAATAATTGATAACTATGGCAACAACCTGCATTATTGAAGACATATGTATCAACAAAATGTAGTTGACATACGTATGCATTGTGTTGACATGTAATATAGATGTCAGGACAAGACATACGTATGTCAACTACATTTTGTTGGCATACAAATGTCTTCGTATTATATTTTGGTTAAATTTAAGATAGTCATTAATCTAACATGACCCTATGTGGTTTTATATTTCTTATACAACAAACAGGCACATCCTGATGTGAGCAAAGCAAATAAGAAACACCTCTGCAGCTTCTTAGACTGCCAAAAACTGTCACCAGAAGTGCGATCTCATGCTAGCAAGAACGAGCGGCTGCCACTAAGAACGGTCGTGCAAGTCCTCTTCTTCGAGCAGGAGAAAAGCAACACCACGGCTTCGAAGGTAAGTAGCACTGCAGCGGAGGAGCAAGGCAATGGTACCAGGCCTAAAGCGCCCGGAACAAACGGAGCGCAGCTCAGCAAAGAGTTGAGTTTTAAGGTGAAGGTGGAGACGGAGAAGGAGAAGAAGAGGGAGGTTGCGGGAGACGCTGCACCGCAGCTAAATCCTCATAGCAAAGCTCAAATGAGAAGTTTATCGAAGATGACATACATTAAACGTTGAAGAAAGATAGATCACAAGATTTTCTGTTAATTGAGTTGTTGTAGTGAGATTGTGAACATATCCTCTGCTAATGAAGAGGCAAGACAAAAAATATATACTCCAAGTATAAAGTTGTTGCATCATACTATGTAGAAAGAAATTTAGTTACTATTCTTGATGAATTTGAATAAATATGCTGCGGTAGTGCGGTAGACTAGAACTCGAAATCTTAGATTGACATTAACACAATACCACTCTATGCCAACACACACGTCTATGTTGCCCTCTTCTCTTTTTTTTTTCTGCTTGTGTTGGCTGTTGTTGTCCCATGTAATTTTTTTGCCAATTATCAAAGGTATCCATCGGCGGGCTCAGTGACTATTCCTCGTGCTGATTTGTAGGCACTTCGATAGATGAGACAGCTGACCCAATAGTTTAAAGTTGTTCCATACCCAAATACAGGTCCCTAACCATTTGATTAAGGATAGACGAGTAGTCTCACGTTAATTTTGGTTATACTCCATGTTTCATTCAGAAGTCAAATTTAGATGTTATTAGAATTAGTATCTCTTTCAATCAGAGGTTAGTCAAGCCTGTTTAGCATGGGCTTAATAGATTTGGATTTTATTTAAAGTAAGCAAAACTCATTTTAAGATTTTTGTACTACTATGCATTGGATGGTTTTGGGACCTTAACAATGTGAATAATCCTACTATGTTGGATATTTTTGTACTACTATGTTGGGTGGTTTTGTGTTAGTGTTAAATTTGACTGATTTTTTTTCATAATGCATTTAATTTTTTTTTTCTTTTTCATTCTTGAAAACAAATTATCTTAAATAATCCTAAAACAATTTCTCAAGAAGAATGACACACCTTGTAAAATTGAAATAATATATTTAAAATATACTATAAATCTAAGAACCTCCAATTCAATTAGTGGAAGCTATCCAAGTAATAATACTTAAAAATATAATCAATTTTCTTATATACTATACCATCTGTTCTAACTAAATTGTGTTGTATTCTACTCTGTAATAACTCAACTAAGTTGAGTTATTTTATTTTTTAACAAAAAATATAAACATCCAATTAATTTTACTTTATTCCATTATTTCCTATTTTTCAATATAATTTCTTAATCTCCGTATCCAAAAGTTTTGACTCAACTTAGTTAAGACGGGTGAGTACTAATTTTTTATTTTTTATTTATATACTAACGATATTGTTTACTCAAAAACATAGATTATACTCCCTCCGTCCCATAGAAATAGGCAATATTTCTTTTTTCGTCCGTCTCATATAAATAGCCACTACACATTTTCAACTATTTTTTTTCATTCTCTCTTACTTTATCAATTATGCATTAAAATCCAGGTATATATCAAAAGGTTTATTTGTATGTGACGGAGGGAGTAATTAGAAGCACAATCAAGATAAATAAAAAGTTTGACAAAGTCCACGTCACTATATTATTTATCAGTGTTAGAGCATTCACAATGGTAATAGCATATCTCCATTTCCCATCGACCAAGTTAGCATTTTTATCATCATCTCCCTGAAATGGTACAATCTATCTCGATTTTTATTTTTGCAATTCTTTGTTAATATGTTATCAAAAAAATTAATTAAAATATTAAAATAATATACTCCTTCTGTCCCATTAATTGTCTATTCTAATTTTTGCACAAGTTTCAAGAAATATAATGAAAAATGAGTTTAAAAAGTTAGTGGAACATGAGTTCCACGTTTATTTGTTGGTACTCCCTCCGTTTCACCATAGTTGAGGTGAAATTTTTTGGCACGAAATTTTGTAAATGAATATTGGGTGTGTTAAATGTGAAAGGTGAATGCTGAATTAGCTCAAGTCAATGTGGAACAACAACTCAAAACGCTTTGAGCCCGAGAAGCTACGGCAGCCGTGCGATGAAGACTTCTATGATAGATTGTTTCTCAGTCGTACGATTAGATTTTAGTAGCTGAGTATAGATACTTGTTTTTGAGCTACAGTTAGTAGTTGTAACATTTTTGCACATTCTCCTTTTGCGATTGAAATATACACCAGATTTCTCTCCCAAATTCTTCTTCTTCCACATTCAGTTTATACTTCAGAGTGTGTGTGTGTGCAATCGGTTCCTCTAGCCGTAATTCTTCCAACAAGTGGCGTCGTCCGTGTGGGAATTGTTAGGTTTGGTATACTGAAAAGCATGTTTCGAGCAGTTTCGCTCAAATAGAATCTTGCTTGTATACGTAAAACTCTATAATCCACTTTTAACCCGATTCAGTATTATTCGAGCAGTTTCGCACGAATAGAATCAATATATTATTACATTGTGTTTGCTTGTGCATTTAGAAGATGTTTTATAAACATTTGAATGTATAAGAAGCAAACAAAGTCTAAGTCTTTTGCTTAGTAGACTGGTTGTGGGCGTCGTCCACTTTAAGGTAACACAGTCGGTTCTATGCAATACTTTGCAAAAGAAAAAGAAGAATTTCACAACCCAGATAGGCTTAGACTACCTATCGTGAAAGGTTGCAATTTCAGTCCGATTATTTCTAAGCCTTACTGAAATAAGATGACGTTGGTGTGGTATAGCACTTGAATGGATCTAACAGCAAGACGTGTCTTTATGCTATCTACCGAAAGACTAGGTCTTGATAAAATACTATTTCCTAATCTACATACGTTAGCATTGAGCATACGGTATTGATTATGCACTACTTTGACTTATCAAATGGTGCGGGTTTTTCGCAACCCAATAATCCTGATATATTGGGTAGTGGTGATTAATATCTAGCGGTGCTAGGATTGCTATTATGTTGAATCGTGCGCGAGGTGAGTCTCGTTTGATAATGTCCTCAAGAGGAGCTTGAACAAGGTTTTATTATTCGGAAAACTGGCCAGTTGGAGTTTTATTACTCTATGAATAATAAATAAGTGTTTCTTGCTAAGTCCACTCTTGGAATTAATAAGATGTTAATTAATTAAGTCCATAGCAGACTTCAATTAATTAATGGACATTTATATCTTAAGCGCGGGAAATAAATAATATATATAATGGAAACCCGGATTACTTGTAATTTCGAATTTGGATGGGGAGTGCAATATTACTTCTGTAGTGGCTGCTCGTAATATTCCAATATAAGCTTGTATTAAATTGTGGGTTCAATTTAATTAGTAAAAAGCTAATTGGGCGAGCCCATATCCAAAACCTTCCATAGATCCCTGTCTGGGCCCATAAAGAACTTAATATAAATAGGAGAATAAAGGAGACAGAAGAATCACAATTTCATTATTTGTAATTTTCGAAAATTTCAGCTTCCCCAGCTGTAGGAATTTTCGAATTCCACTCCTTTCCCCAAAAGGATTTCTTCTGTCTTCTTTATTCGAGTCCTAATATTTTGATAAGATCAGCCCACCCGATATCGAGATACGGTTCGGGAACCAGTCGAGGAAGATCCGTGGTCTAGTATTGAAGATCATCACGTGGAGAAGGCGCGAGCAATCGACGATTCTTTGGAGAATCAAATCGGTAACTCTAAACCGTAGAATTCATGTTTTAGGATTTACTTTCTATAAGCATGAATTATTTGCGTTCTATCATGCAATTATCTGTTTAACATGTGAATTGATTAATCGCATAATCGGTCAAATAGATCCGTATCTGATTTATTTGTTTTGTACAAGTCTTCCGCTGTGCAAGGGGCACCAAACCCCAGCAGGAATCGCCGATCACCGATCAATTGAAGAGAAACTAGGGTGAAAATTTAGGGATCGATGGCCTCGCGATTTGAGGCGGAGAAATTTACAGGGAAGAACGATTTTGGTCTATGGCGTTTTAAGATGTGTGCTATGTTGATTCAGCAGGGTCTTGGAGAGGCGTTGCAGACCAAAGGGAAGGAATAAGCGGAGCAGGTAGTTCTTGATGCCAAAGCCACTGCGAAGAAGGATGAAGTCCTCGCGAAAGCTCATAGCACGGTTGTTTTGTGTCTGGGCGACAAAGTGCTGCGGGAGGTCTCTAAAGAGACTACGGCAGCTAGTATATTGGAGAAATTGGATGGACTCTACATGACGAAGTCTTTGGCCAATCGTCTCTTGATGAAGCAGAGGGTTTACGACTACAAGTTCTTGGAAGAAAAAGGGATAATCGAACAGCTCAAGGACTTCAACAAAGCGATAGATGATCTCGAAAATATAGATGTCACCCTAAGCGACAAAGACAGAGCGATTCTCCTCTTGAATGCTTTGCCAAAGTTGTATGATCAATTACGGGATGCGATAATGTATGGTAGAGAAGGAACTATCGCATTGGCTGAGGTGGAGTCTGCCCTAAGAGTGAAGGAGATGCAAAAAGGGGTGAATAAGACGCAAGATTCCAGTGTTGAGAGTCTGAACGTCAAGAAATTCAGAGGTAAAAAGGGATCCAAGAAAGATCGTGATGTTTTCAAGCCGAGCTCCATTGATCAAAAGGAGACTCGATCGTGCCACTGGTGTAAGAAGCCGGGGCACTTGAAGCGTGATTGTTTTGCCTAGAAGAGGAAGCGGGCAAGTGAGCAAACGCAGGGCAAGAACACAATTGATTGTGTTCAAGAAAATGAATCTCCAGAGAATTTGAATGTGATATAGGAGGGTGATAGGAGTTCTTGGATATTAGACTCTGGTTGTAGCCTGCATATGTGCCCAAATGCTCACTGGTTTGAAGAGATAAGGGAAGCATCGGGTTCTGTGGTCCTTGGTAACAATCAAATCTGTAGGATTGAGGGGGTTGGCAGTATATGGCTTAAGATGTATGATAACTCAGTTAAAATCATCAGTGTAGTCAGGTATATTCCTGACATAAAAAGGAATTTGATATCCCTTGGCCTACTTGAAAGAAATGGTTGCACTTTTGAGTCTGGTGGTGGTGAAATCTTGATCAAGAAGGATGGAAATGTATTGATGAAGGGTGAAAGAAAGAGAACTCTGCATTACTTTAATGCCACGGTGATAAAGGTTGGACATGATGAAGTTCATATTGTCAAGACAGAGTCATTAAAGACTTGGCATATGAGACTAGGGCATCTAGCAATTGGGAGCATCAAGGAGTTAGCAAAGAAAGAGGTGATCCCTGTAGCTGACATCTCCAACCAAGCTCAGTGTGAAGAGTGCATTTTTGTGAAATCAAAGAAACTGCCCTACCCTAAAGGTAAACACACCTCTGCCTCTCCACTTGATTATGCCCACAGCTATCTGTGGGGGCCTTCACCAGTTAATTCAGTTGGAGGTGGTAGGTATTACATGACTATAATCGATGACTACTCTAGGAAAACTTGGTTGTATGTTTTAAAGGAGAAGTCTGAGGCCTTTGTGTAAAATGGTGGAGTTAGAGAAGGGATGCACACTGAAATGTCTAAGGACTGACAATGGGCTTGAATTTCTGTCTATAGAATTTGAAAGTTTTTGCCATGATAGAGGTATTAAGAGGCATAGGACTGTTCCTTTAAACCCACAACAAAATGGGGTTGCAGAGAGACCAAATAGAACTATCCTGGAGAGAGTTAGAGCTATGTTGTTTGCTTCTGGAATGGAGAAACGTTTTTGGGCAGAGGCTGTGGCAACAACAGTCAAATTGATGAATATGTGCCCTTCATCTAACGTAGATGGTGACACACCAAACTTGAGATGGTATGGTCAGTATGGAGATTATTCTCAGCTTAGAATTTTTGGATGCAAAGCCTTTGAACATGTGAAGCAAAGTAAGCTTGATGCTAGGGCCCTAAGGTGTGTACTGCTGGGCTATCAGAGTGGGGTGAAGGGGTACAGGCTCTGGTATTTGGAGCCCAATAATCACAAGATCATTCTCAGTAGGGATGTATTGTTTGATAAGACAGTTATGCCTCTTAAACTGAAACCTGAAACTCAGAAGCATGATATGCAGAAGTTTATGGTGTCAGAAGAAAAGTCTGATTCTGAGATTGTGGTGGAGGAAGAGATGGTACATGAACCAGGCAATGAAGTGAGTTCTGAAATAGAAGAACCGGTTGAGGAACATGAGGATCTCAGTGACTATCAGCTAGCCTGGGATAGAGTCAGGAGAAGAAATATCAGGCCACCAACAAGGTATGAAGATTCTGAAATGATATATTTTGCACTTTGTGTGGCTGAGGAAATTGAATTCTCTGAGCCTAACTCCTACAAAGCAGCAATGGAAAGTAAGGAAAGAGATAGGTTGTTGAGGCCATAATTGATGAGATAGATTCATTAATCAAGAATGGGATCTGGATTCTTGTTGATAAAGTTGAAGGCAGAAAGATAGTAAGTTGCAAGTGGATCTTCAAGAAGAAGATCGAATCTGCTGACAATGAATTGATCAGGTTCAAAGCTAGGCTGGTAGCCAGAAGGTTCACACAAGAACAAGGTGTTGACTATAATGAGTTTTTTCACCAGTAGTCAAGCATGCTTCCATAAGAGTACTGCTGGCGGTGGTAGCTAGGATGGACTGGGAATTAGAGCAATTGGATGTGAAAACAGCCTTTTTGCATGGAGACTTAGAAGAAACGATTTATATGCATCAGCCCGAGGGTTTTGTCAGACCAGGGGATGAGGATAAGGTGTGCTTATTGAAGAAGAGCATATATGGGTTAAAACAAGCTAGTAGGCAATGGCACAAGAAATTTGATGATCATGTGCTTAAGTCTGGTTTCTGTAGATCTAAGTACGATGAGTGCGTGTATATCAAAAAGATGAAGGGTATTCCAATAGCCTACTCACTATTGTATGTGGACGATATATTGCTAGCATGGGCTTGTAAGGAAGAAATTCAAAAGGTGAAAGATGATCTAGGTTCTGCTTTTGACATGAAAGACTTGGGCAGTACAAAGAGGATCTTGGGCATGGATATATTCAGAGATAGAAAGCATAAATCAATCTGGTTGAGTCAATCTGACTATATTGCTAGGATGATCAGAAGATTCAGAATGGAGGATACCAAAGAGACAGCAACTCCATTGGCTATGCATTTCAAGCTATCATCTGATCAAAGGCCCAAGAATGAGATTGAAAGAAGGGAGATGCAGGCTATACCTTATGCTAACATAGTGGGTAACATAATGTATGTCATGATCAGCACAAGGCCTGATGTAGCACAGGCAATTAGTGTCACAAGTCGTTTCATGGCAAACTTTGGAAAACAATATTGGCTAGCTCTTAAATGGGTGATGAGATATCTGAAGGGATCTGGCAATTTTGGCATTCTGTTTGCTGGAGACCGGGATTATGAGGGTGATGCCATAGTAGGATATTGCGACAATGATTATGCAGGGAACATAGATAACCGAAAGTCACAAACATGCTATATATGTACAATGTTTGGGGCTGCGGTGAGCTGGAAATCTGGTTTGCAAAACGTTGTGGCTTTATCTACAACAGAGGCCGAGTACATAGCCTTAACATCTGCAATAAAAGAGAGCTTTTGCCTGAAGGGATTGGCTGCAGATTTTGGGGTGGAGCAAAGGGCCGTGGGTATTGGTTGTGATAATAATGGAGCTATTAGCTTGGCCAAGAATCAAGTGTTTCACGAGAGGAGCAAACACATCGATGTGAGACTGCATTTCGTGAGGGAGGAGATTGAGAATGGCCGAGTTAAAGTGTTCAAGATTCACACCTCAGAAAATCCAACGGACATGCTCACAAAGCCATTGTCGAAAGAAAAATTTGATTTGTGTATGCAACTTGTGGGATTGTGCAGCAGAAGTGTCTGAGCTCAATTGAGCATTCATGGTGGAGATTTGTGAAAGGTGAATGTTGAATTATCTCAAGTCAATGTGGAAAAACAGCTCAAAACGCTTTGAGCCCGAGAAGCTACGACAGCCGTGCGATGAAGATTTCTATGATTAGATTGTTTCTTAGTTGTACGATAAGATTTTAGTAGCTGAGTATAAATACTTGTGTTTGAGCTACAGTTAGTAGTTGTAACATTTTTGCACAGTCTCCTTTTGCGATTGAAATATACACCAGATTTATCTCCCAAATTCTTCTTTTTCCACATTCAGTTTATACTTCAGAGTGTGTGTGTGCAATCGGTTCCTCCAGCTGTAATTCTTCCAACATTAAATAAATAGATAAAAAAGTAAGAGAGAAGAAAATGTAGAGAGAATAATGTATAAAGTGAATAAAGTAGAAAAAATAAATTAAGAGAGAGTAAAGTAAGAAAGAGAAAAAAGTTACTCCATATAAGGAAATGACTCAACTATGAAGAAACTTTCCGAAATGGTAAAATGACTCAACTATAGTGAAACAAATGGAGTATTATAATAAAATATTAGTGTAATAAGTTAGTGGAGTGTGTGGCCTATTTATTATTTATAATAAAAGTGAAAATAGACGATTAAAATGAGATGAATGCAAATTGCAAAAATAGATAATTAATAGGGGACGGAAGGAATAATTAGCAAATATTGGAAAAAAAAATAGTACATGACAAACTTAAAATAAAATTGAAATAAGCATCAACATAGACCGGAAGACATTTCCATTCTAGGGAGAGAGAAAATGAGGGAAAAGACTGAGATAGATGTGACCTGTGGAAATAGAGGTATTTATTGTAGAAATAGGAATAAAACAAAATAAAGTTGAAAATATTTTTCGCCGCCGATCGACCGTCTGATCTCACCACCCATCTCGCAAGGCCGTGGACGACCACTAGATTGTGGGGCGATTATTTTTTATGTTGATTATTTTATTTTTGAATACTTTGATATAAATATATGAAAAAACGACGTGGCGAACTCATCTAGAATCTACTCGACAGGTGTAATGCCACTTGCTTACTCGGCTGGTTAACCTATTGTAATATTTTATTACTATTATTTTCATCCCTATCACCTCACGCCACCCCTTCTAATTTCAACCCTAACTCTCCCTACAAATTCCCTCATTTCTCTTTTTCCAAACCCTCTCTATTCAATTTACGTTTGCGCTCTCGTTCCTAGTTCATCCGCCTGCATCTCAATCTGTATGTTTCTCTCTCGTGTCTTGTTTTCATGTAACCGCATATGATTTATATATTCATGATTTCTGATCCTGTTGAATTTTAGGTTTTGTTCTTGATCCTCCTGCGGAAAAAAGTAGATCTCGACGGTCTTGTTGAATCCTCGTTGTATCAATCGATATTACTTGTGAGTAATCAAACTTTCATCTGTGATTATGTTTTCGTGCTTTGGTTTTAATATAGTAGTTGTTTTATCTTTAATATTCTGGCAAATTTTCCATCCTATATGGTTATTTGGTACATTTGAATAATATTATTATGTTGAAATCATGTTTTCGTTTGCAATGGATCGGTTTTGTCGATGAGAGATTGGGTTTGTGAATGTTTTGAGGCAATTAGTTGCATCTTTCTGAAAAAATGGTGCTATTCTTTGTTGAGGGGTAAAATGCAAGCAACCCTTTCAATCGTGGGTATAAAATTGCTTACATATATTCTGCAACCTATGCATATCTGTATTCATCTTGGAAATTGTGAGCAGTGTTGGAAAATTTAGTTACTGTTTGTTTCGCTTTTTCTGTATACATCTGCAACATTTGTAACCGTACTGCAAATGAAATCCATAATCTGGAAAAGAATTTGATAATAAGACTTGTTATTATTACTTGTTTCTTCTCCACTTTCTGGTGGTTATGGTTGGTCTTATGTAAAAACTGTATGATAACTATTTTTGTTGGCTATATTTCTCGTTATCTCTAGAATTTTATGGAGAGGAAGAAGTTGTTTACATGCTTTTTCTTTTGCTGTTTTAAACCTTCCATGTATTAATTTTTTTTTTCTGAATTTTGTTTGATTGCTACAGGATAATTGAATGAAATATGGAGTCCAAAGGAGGTAAAAAGAAGTCTAGTAGTAGTAGTAAATCCTCATGCTTCGAAGCTCCCCTCATTTACAGCATTGAAGACGTTCGACCGCGTGGAGGAATTAAGAGATTCAGATCTGCTGCCTACTCCAACGTGAGTGTTACTTCTTTTCCCCCACATGATTTTGATCCTGCTTCTTATTTACTCAATTAGTTATATCTCTTATTTGTTTGTGTTATAACAACAGTGTGCTCGGAGACCATCCTGAGATTCATCACGCTTGAGCAATAAACCACGTCAAGTGGTTCAGGAGAAACAGTCTTCCAACTCAAAACTGTGCTTTGTTTCTTTTATTCCATCTTCCTTGTTATCCCTGCTTCCATACAGCATTGCTTCCTCACTGACAGAAAAATGGCCTCACCTATCTCGGCAATCGGATTTGAAGGTTATGAGAAAAGACTCGAGATTTCATTCTGTGAGCCTGGAATAATTGCTGATCCTAGGGCCCATGGTCTCCGCTCTCTTTCAAAAGATCAGTTGGATGAAATACTTGAGCCAGCGCAATGCACCATCGTATCCTCGTTAAAGAACACTGAAGTTGATTCCTATGTCCTCTCTGAATCTAGCCTTTTCGTGTACCCATACAAGATAATAGTGAAAACTTGCGGGACAACTAAACTGCTGCTTTCAGTCCCACCTATCCTTAAGTTTGCTGATTCACTTGGACTTACTGTGAGCTCTGTTATATACACTCGTGGAACATTCATATTCCCAAGTGCCCAGCCATTTCCACATCGGCACTTTAGTGATGAAGTGGCTGTTCTCGATAGCTATTTTAGCAAACGTGGCCTGAGCAGCAAAGCCTCTGTGACTGGTGGTGCTGATGGACATGGGAAATGGCACACTTACTCTGCTTGTGCTCAAGCAACCAGCAATATGGATCCTGTTTATACCTTAGAGGTGTGCATGACGAACTTGGACAAGAAGAAGGCTTCTGTGTTTTTCAAGAAACACTCGAGCTCTGCTGCTGTCATGACAGAAGCTTCAGGTATCAGGAAAATTCTTCCTGGGTCCAAGATATGTGACTTTGATTTTGACCCCTGTGGCTACTCCATGAATGCTATAGAAGGAAGTGCAATCTCGAATATTCATGTGACACCAGAAGATGGGTTCAGTTATGCAAGTTTTGAGGCTGCTGGTTATGATTTCAGAGTTCTTGATCTTAGTCAGATGGTCGAGAGGGTGTTGGCGTGCTTCAGGCCTGCAAAGTTTTCTGTGGCCTTGCATACTTCTGTTGGTGAGAAATGTTTGAATCCAGAATTTTCTTTGGATGTGAAGGGATACTTCTGCAGAGAAAGGAGCTATGATTCCCTCGCAGAAGGAGGTTCAATTCTCTACAGCAGCTTCTCCAGCAGCTACAGCTTTCCCAGATCAATCCTCAAACCCAGTTGGAGCAAGGATGGGGGTAAGAAAGTTGGGAAGACGGAGCATCTTATAAATGATATGGATACTGCTACAAATTTGTCAATGGTCCATATGAGTAGCAGCATGGTTAAGCCTCGGTTTCACTCTAGGCTTTAGGGTGGTCAAGTGCGGTTTTATGGTTTCTATTCTAGTTTCTTGTCATTGTTGGATTGGTGACTTTTGTCTCTTTTATTGTGCTTGCATTACCTTACTCAAATTTTATCTGGATTGTCATTGTCAAAAGCTGTGATTCTGGGATAGGATAAATTGGAAGGTTGTTTTTCAATTTTTTTAATGAAAGCATTTCATATTTAAAGTGAAAATTTCAAGTGCCCTAAGGATTGAATTTTTGTATCTAGACGATATCCTAACGACACGGATGGATCTTGTACATATGTCACTCCTATTATGTCTCGTTTTCTCATTTTGTCCCATTTCATTTTAGTCTGTTTTCTCGTTTCGTCCTATAAATGTAATCTTATTATGTCTCTCCTGGTTTTCGTCCCATAATGTGTTTCTTTTTAGTCTGTTTTCTCCTTCGTTCCACAGCGTGATCCTATTATGTCTCTCCTTGTTTCCTCGTTTTGTCCTATAAGTGGGTGCTTTTTAAGAAAAAAAAAGAGAAAATAAAGGGGGATTTGTCAAAGATATTTGATTGTATTTCTAATCTTCTTCATTCTTTCTGGTGTCAATAGCTATAATAAAAAAAAGAAGAATGTTAACGCATCGGAGAAAAAACGATTAATCTCTATCAATTGACCTGTTAAAGCCCCGAACCATAGCATACTTAGTACTTGGGCCACATAGATATGTTTTTAGATCTTGCATTGAATAACTTTTTTTTTAATGCATAAAGCATATATGATCAGATGTATATGTAGTTAAGGGTTACCTAGAGTTGTACACGGAATCCCTAATTTCAATTGAAATATACAACAATCCATAAGATTTCCCTTTCTTATTGTTATATGTTAAAAAATGATAAATGAGGCCATAAGTGTATGTGTTTTTCTTTTAGTTTGTTTTCCTCGTTTCGTCCTATAAATGTGTATTTTTTTCCTTTTAGTCTGTTTTATAGGAGTATGTATTCTCTAATTTTGAATATTCTTTTTCTATAATAAGGTGGAATTTATCTCCATTAATAATATTTTAGTTATTTTTTCTTTTTACTTAATTTTTATTTTATTAATTATATATTAAAATTTGTGTTAAATTAAGTCTATACGCTTATAGAATGCTTTATTAATTATACATCAAAATTTGTGTCAAATTAAAAGTATATACTCTTATAGAATGGAGGGAGTATTGCCAAGTGTCCAAATTAGTTCTAACAAGTGCATATTAATAATTTTAATATTTATAATTTGTTATTTAAATAATATTTTTAAGGAATAGTATGTATTCTAATTCGACATGTACATTAAATCGTGAAAAAATGAAGAATATAGAAATACTATGAGAGAGAAATTAAATAGATGAAAGAGATTAAAAAATATGGATAAAAGAGAGAACAAATAAGTTAGAAATAAAATGTAAAAACTAAAATATTACTTCCTCCATCCTACATTAGGAGTCATTTTGACTTTTTTACACTCGTTTTATAGAAATGATAATTAATAAGTGGAAAAGTTGTTAAGTAAGAGAGAATAATGTAGAGAAGATACACCCTATATTTTTATTATATTATTATTATCTTTATAATTTTAAAGTTCACTCTATATTTTTTTTTAAATCCCAAAATCATCTATAAATACACACATTCACCATCCACTTTTCACATCAAATTATCTCTCATTCATACTTTTTCATACTAATCATCTACATCTTCCTCTCTCACCCAAACTCTCTCTAAAAATTCAAAAATGGATTTTACCAATCTCATTGCGAAGCGAGTGCGAAGAACAAGAATATTATGAACAAAATCGTGCCGCCTATGAAGCTATATCGGCCCAACGCCCTCCTCCTCAACCAACTAGAGCAAAACGTCGCTACATCCCTCGTGATCGAGAGGAGCCCATGAAAGGCTCTTTCCGACTATTTTTCCGACCAGCCGCGGTATCCACAAGATTACTTTCGCGTCGTTTTGCATGTCAAACGGTTGTTTATGCGTATTGTCACCACATTGTCCACCGCGTTGAATACTTTCAAGAAGGTGTAGACGCAACGTCGGCAAAGTCTCACGGCGTTGCAAAAGTGTACTTGTGCCATCCGACAACTTCTCTGGGCAACGGCTGACCTCTTCGACGAGTATTTGCATGTCGGTGAGTCAGCGGAATCACTATGCCTCAGAGTTTTTGCGACGGCGTTGTTACGCTTTCGGCGGAATTCCTTCGGGCACCCACCACCAGACGATTGTCGGCCGGTGCTTCGTCTTCACGGAAACGGTCCACGGTTTTCCCGGTATGCTAGGCGCATTGACGCATGCATCGGAAGTGGAAGAATTGCCCGACGCTTGGAGGGGCAACAAGCGGCCACAAGGTGGCGGCCCAACGGGTATCCTTGAAGCGGTCGCCGACTTACCGCCTATGGATTTGGCATGCATATTTCGTGTTGCCGGATCCAACAACGACTTGAACGTGCTATATTCTTCACCACTCTTCGATGATGTTTTGAATGGTGTAGCATCGGCGATCGACTTCACCGTCAATGGAAATGCATACCACATGGGTTCTATCTCCCGATGGTATCTACTCAAGGTGGTCGACTTTCGTGAAGTCGTTCGACAATCCACAAGAGCCGAGCGGATTCTTTTGCGCAGGCAGAGCGCTTCGAAAGACGTCCCAAAGAGCTTTGGTGTCCTTCAAGGCCGATTCAACATTGTGAAGTCCCTTCTCGGCTTGGTACGTTAAGAATATCGCCGACATCATGTACACGTGCATTATCTTGCACAACATGATTATAGCGACGAAGGACCGATGGCGGGTAACTTTACGGCGAGGATGAAGCCGGAAGCTCAACCGCGAGTCTCCCCACGTCGAGGTGTGCATACGACGGTGAACGAGAGGATGGAAAGAAGACACACAATGCGCGATACAGAGCCCACCTGAGCTACAAAAGATCTAATCAATCACATTTGGGCGAAATTCGGCCAGTAGTGTAATTTTTAATTTTTAGGATTTTATTTGTGTAATTTTTAATTTTTAGGATTTTAATTATGTAATTTTTAATTATTTTGTAATTTGTAATAGTATTTCGGATATTTTAATGCATTTTAATATTGTGGAAATGTTTTTATTTAAATTGAATAATAGAATGGTGGGACCTTGCCGTCATCGCAAGAAGCGCGGATGTGGGTGTTGTCTCTTAACTAGGCAAGCGTAAATAGTCCGGACCCACTTCGTGCTTCTTAACTAAGAAGACGGATGGAAAAGCTCTAAACATCTCTTTTTGTCAAAAAGCCAATTTTTATGAGACCTATTATCCACCAAAAGCATCTTTTACCTACTCTGCAAATCTGGTATTTTACCTACTCTGCAAATCTGGTATGATAGGGTAGGGATGAATACATATTTTGAGCTAGGTTACTCGATGATTCCCTCAAAAGATATCAACTTAGTGTTGCGAAAGTAACCAAACAAGCTCGATAATAAATCTATGGCGCCGAAATGTTACATAAACTGCATTAAAAAAAAAATTAATGCTAAAAGAAAATTTGGGAGACATAAATTATTTACTATAAGTAACTAGTTATTTAATATTCATTATTTTAGTAGTGCAAAGTGTTTTTTTTTATTCTGCTAAGTGATAACTGATTAACTACCTTCTTTTACATTATTCACTTTATATCCACCAAACACCCATATTTATTATTGCGTTTATTTATTACTACTATTACCCAATTATACATCCGATAATGTCACATTCTTTGTAATGCCTATATATTGTGTCTATTCTATAATACTAATAGGTAGGGCTAAAAATATTTAATTTCATTAAATTTCATTTCCACTTTCCTTCACCACTTGTTAGTTGTCACAGCAAGGAAACCAACCACCAGAAATGCCATGGCTTCTTCATTTCTCCACTGCCAAAGCTGATTTTGAAAATCCTACTTGCGTTTGTGTTTTCTCCTCAAGATTCCCGTTAGGTATGTTGTTTTTCTACTTCCTGATTGTGGATCTGTGCTTTAATTGCGGGTTCGTCAATAAGATCTGATTGCCAGGGATTTTTTGTGTGAATTGTGATTATTTTTGAACTATTTCTTCAATGTTAAGAAGATAATTGTGTACTGTCACTTTAATTTCTGTTTGAGAGCTGATTGATTTCGTGTTTTCCTCACCTTTTCTTCGGTGGTCCTTGATTCCATTAAATTTTAATTTCTTTTTTCTTTGCTATGATTTTGTAGAAGTTTTACATTTTGCAAACTTTTTTAAAGCTTCTTTTTGGAAAAGTATGGTCGGGAGGTTTTTTGACTAAACCTTTTCTTTTTCCCCAACCGTGCTGTTTTTTTTTTTCCTTTTTTCTTTTTTTTTATATTCTCAATTGCCATTTGACAAAGTCCTCTGCAGTTGTATGATTTAGGCTCTTTTTTTTTGTTTACATTTCCTTTAAAATTATTTGATTCTATATTTGTTTATAAATTACCTAAAATTTTAGTTTGTGACTGATTTTCCAACTGAATTGTGGCTGTTGGAGTTCACTGAGATCTATGATAAAGATATAGCTGTGGGGGTCGCTTTTCTTAAATAAAGAAAGTTGCTTTCCCATCTTTGATGGCCTCAAAAGGGCTATAGAATTGGGGGTTTTTGCAACAAAGAGTTGTTAGTAGTCAGCATGCTACCAAGGCGAATGATCACAAATCATAACAAGCCCAAGCCATTATCCTGAGCAATTGGGCGACCGATGGCCCAAAAAAGATGCTGAGCCCAACAAATCTGCAAATGGTAAAAGAGTTTTTTGATCTTTTCTAATACCTCAGAGCCCAATATCTCTTTCTCCGGGTCTGAAAAGGATCTAAAACTCAAGATTTTGAGTTAACCACAAGGCTCACGGAAACCCTGATCGGGGAAAAATCATCTTCTGGGGAGTGTAAAGGTTAGTGATGGAACCAATAGCCTGAAAAAACCAGTGGAAGCACCAAAGTGAGCGGGGTGTGAGTTCATTGAGAGTGGAAAGAGCGCTTTGTCAAGCAACAGTGATGTCGGGATGAGAGCACCTGTAGCGCTTTATAGCACCAAAAAAGCCTCACAAATGATGTTCATGGGAAGCCATCCAAGCTGTCCGCTTTAGGGATGGCGCATTGGGTTTGACCTTTTAGGCTCCTAAAAAGGTTAGGTTGTGGAGACATTGGGAGGTTTTCTGGGAGGAGCGGACAAAATGTTACTTTTCAATGAAAGTAATGGCAAGGCATCTCTTGCGTCGAAGAAGCTTTTTCGTGCTCAGACAGAAAGAGAGATTCTAAATCCCCGGACCATCCATTTCTTCCTACCCTATAAACCCCTTTCGACACAGATAAATTTTCATGTTCTATAAGTCTGCCCTGGTGGAGACTTGCATACTTTCCAAAGAAACCAGGAAAACACTTTTCCCCGCAAGGCCAAAAGAAAACTTAAATTTTAAAATTTAGTTTAATTACTTTTTGGGATCTGTTTCTGGTTGAGTTTAATTTAAAACTTTGGGGCCACCATACTCCTTGTTTTGTGACACATAGAAAGATATTAACCATTATGCTATGATATTTTTTTCCCTCTAAGTACTTAAACATGTAAAAACATTTGCAAAAATGCTTTCAGTCTTACCTGTCTTATAATTATAACATTATCACTTCTACAATTGATGCTAGTATGAGATTGTGTCATTGTGATGTCATTCTTGCGTGATTACTTCTCCTTTAGAAGTAAGGACTACTGACATGTGAAGAAAACTCAGCATGCCGAACCCACAGATCATACAATGTGAGACTGATTAAGATGTAAGTGTTTCGGCTCAATCCATTTACCATACCTTTAACAAACTTCCTCATAGCCTTGATTTACTATGTTGCTGAAGTGCTGCTGCTTTGGGTCCCCACATGCTTGGTATTGTGTATCGTGACCTTAAGCCTGAAAACGTCCTTGTTAGGGATGATGGACATATAATGCTCTCAGACTTTGATCTTTCTCTTCGTTGTGCTGTTAACTTTGGTGAAAGACCTCATCCATAACTTCTGATCCTCAGAATAAAAATTCCACGTACTGTGCGCAGCCAGCATGCATTGAACTTCGGCTTGCATTCCAGCCATCATGTGTTCTTCCGACTATGTGCTTTTCTCCTGCCTCGTCTCTTTTCAAGCAAATCCAAGAAGGACAGGAAGCCCAAAAATGATATTGGAAATCAGGTCAGCCCACTGCCAGGCTGATTGCTGAGCCAACCCAATGCTCGTTCGATAATCTTTTGTTGGAACACTGATATTTGGCACAGGAAATCAAAGAGGAAGGTCATGAAGTCCAGTGGATTGGTGGACTTTTGGGATCTTTCTATATGAGCTCTTGTTTGACTCCATTTAAAGGATCTGGGAATCGAGCCACATTGTTCAATGTTGTAGGACAGCCCCTCCGGTTTCCGATCCTGTTGTCAGTTTACTTGGCTAGGGACTTAGTCAGGGGTTTGCTTGTGAAAGACACTCAGCACAATTAGGCTACAAAGAAGTTGCAGCCGAGATAAAGCAACACCCTTTCTTTGAAGGAGTTAATTGAACTGTACGCTGTACCAGCCCTCCAGACGTCCCAAAACCGCGATTACGAGCAAGTACTCCGACGAATGACAGCTCCCTGCCTCTGTTGCTGCTACGGATCAGAAGAGCGACAAATATTTGAGTTTGATTTCTTCTGGATACAGTTACAACTTACGGTTGCCCCTAAATTAAGTTGGTTGTGGATCTCATTTTAGAGAGGAGTAGGCTGATGAAGATCAGTTCAAGCGTCATCCATCCGTGCAGTAAACTCATAAATGCCCTTGATTCATCGCGGCCCTTAAACACGAGAACGTTTTCTTTTTCTGCTTTTATATTTCCATTATTTTCTAAGTACATTGTTTGGAACACTTGGAAGCTGTAAAAATTGTATGGTTCCTGTTAGTTTGAGGATTAAATGTCAATGAGTGTATAATTTTTATGTCAATGTGTCATTTTTTGAAAAGGTTGATATGAATTTAAGACATGGTAGAGGCCAAATTTATAGACCTGTACTTTTATATTCTGGTTTATGTACCCACATTTTCAGACATCTCTATCCGTGACTTAATCCCTCTTATCTTGCTCTTGTTGTTTAGTTGCAGCAGACAACAGAAACTGTGACAGAAAATCCAATCATGTAGGTTTGTTTCCTCATTCTTACTAAGGAAAGGCTTTGCAGAAAGTTGGATTACAGAAGGTCAACCAAAATAAACTGTTATATGAAACTACACAAAGCATTGACAAACTTGGTACATGATTACAAATAAACTGTTGTACATTTTTTTAGATTCTGGTAGTAAATGATAAGAAGCAACAATGATTGTTTCAAACATCATTCTTGAAGTCTATATTTGGATTGACACACTCTCCCAACTGTTTGGGCCAAATCTGCACTTGGATTATCATGACTCAAATTTTGAAACAACCGCAAATACGCCGAGTCATTTTGCTGTTTGTTGTTTGTTTGAGCAAAGGAGGGGATTGAATGAGTTGGCCTGGGAGAGGAAGGAGAAGGAGATGAGGACTCATCATCGACGGGTCAGAAACTGCTTCCTTCACATATGATCTTAACCTCACAGAATCCAGGTGCCTTGTGCACTATCTGATCCAGCACCATTCCCTTTCCTGGACTTCATCCGTCTGCAAAATTTACAATAACCCGTGTGAAAATAATTTCCAAGCAGCTAAGATGTCGAAAAATAGTATCAGGCGTGTTTATGTATTTCAACAACCTTATTAGCCTTACTGGCACCAAAGAATCCAGCTTTGTGATATTGAGAATAGGAATGAGATCAAGTATGGCTTTACCCTCCATATCACTTTCAACAGAGGTCTCCACTTTAACCTTCATCTCATAGTTATTTACAAAAACTATTATTAACATATAGACTATGTTTCAATGGAAAGGCAAGAAGGTTGTTTATGTACCTGATAAACAGAGCAAGAGATTATGTAAACTTTGGAGAAGATCTCTCCTCTTGCCACTTTCTTGGGCTAAAAACATCTCCCTTGCTCGGGTTCACTTGATCGATATGCAACTTCCCGACTGCCATTTCAAGAAACTCATCAGAAGAGGGAAGGTGAGAGGGAGAGGAGAGAGAGAGATGATTTGTGGCGAAGGGATGAAGGTGGTCTGAGGGAAGACATGAATGAGGAAGGCGAGCGAGGAAGAGAGGGATCAATCACAGCATTGTTGGCCGTCCACAGCAAGCGTCCATGCTCAGCATCCTAGTCAATATCCTTCCGCAACATACACTGCATTCTCCCTCTCCGACTCCAACGACCACTTCCTCTCCTCCCCCCCACCTCTTCTTCGATCTCTCGCTCCTCCTCCTGACGCTGATGGAGCTGAGCGCCATTCACGACACGTACAAACTGCACTTGTTGGCCGGAGATAACAATGTGGGGGTGGAGATATCTAGGATGTCACAAAGATGTACTTCTTTGACTTTACCCAACTACATCAATGATCTGATCAATAATTGTATTAAAAAAAAAAAAACACTTTTGCTATTCAGGGTGACAAGTTGATTTTGTCTCAAATCCAAATTTCACTCATTGTAGGTTGGATATTAGTAGAACTTGAGATTCACTCACTAAATCTACTAGTAAAGAAAGTAAGATAAGAGACAAAATTAAGCTTTTACCTTTGTCACAAGTTATGCATGGGATGAAATGTGGGAATATTGGTAAGATGTAGTCAAATATATTTGCTAGTATTCATATCACCATCAACAGAAATAAATTGATATTTAATAGCATTCGTACTTATTATATTAATGGAAAAAAGACCATAAAATGGAATATACGAATACTAACATTATCTTGGCTTAATCAAGGTCAACTTTGAATGCGTGTATGATTTGAATTTGATTATGATATATGTATTGGAGGAGGTATATTTTTGTATAGCCCAATTGTCAGCATTATAAAGTTTTTAGTACCAATATCATCGAAAACAGCTACAACAGAACTTTAAAATTGGATTTACGATAATATGTAGGAGTAGTAATATAATTTACATTTATGGGACTGACGAATTAAATTTGTTTCTTATATTGTAAAAATTATTACTTTATGATACTATTAAAATATTTACATGTTTATGTATACATAAATATTGGTTTGCATGAAATTCATTTAATAAACTTTGTAATATTAAAATTAAAATTTTCAAACAAATTACTAACTGTAGCAACATCGACCAAAAATTTGAATAAAAATCAATAATATATGATATATTTATAGCGTTAAAAGAAATATTTAATTGTTATATTATAAAGATAATTACTCTCTTATCTTAAATTTTGAAATATTTACGCATTTTATGTTTAACTAAATATTAGTATATGTGAAATTCATTACTTAATAATTTTGAAATTTTAAAATTATATTTTAGAGAAATTATATGTGTGAGAAAATAAAAAGCAAACCTCATTTATGCGTGAAAGGGTTCCAATGAAATTAGCAAGTGTGGAAAAAAACTGACTGTGAGAAAAATAAGAAAACATAAAGGCCTTAAGTAGCAATATATTGTACTAGTATGTATTTACAGTAGGCCTATATATAGTATAGTTAAGCATAAAATGCCGGCCGTAACCGTAATGGAACCCCAAGCCCAACGTTGCTTCGTTCGTTCCGAATCACAACTTTTCGTTGACTTTCTTGTCAGTCTAAGGTTTGTAAAACTACAATATGCTAATATTTAATATTTTATTCCTTTTGTAATTATCTAACAATAGTCAAAACCGAAACTGACGTGCAAAATCACTTCGTAATCGCTTAGTTTGTTTTCAATCTTCATTGAAAATAAAATGACAACAGTTTTTCTAAACAACACCATTTTATTATACCATCATATTTAATTTTGTTATATTATTCACGATATTTATCATTTTGAATCATTGCAAAAAATATGAAAAGTTATGACTTATATTTCCAGTTTAAAAATTATAGAATTGAACAGAAAATTATGATTTAAATGATGGTGTATTATCTCAGGGCCTTTTATTTTAATGCTAAGAGAACAAGCCTTTTCAGGCCCAAGTATAATATTATACTACTATAAAACTTATTAGAATTAAGAGGATGTTGGGCTGGGCTCATGTCTGTCCAATAAAGCTTATCTTATTTCAATATAAACCTCAAGACTATATGAGTACTGAATTACTAAATACTCTTTTATTAATATAAGTGAGAGAAAATATCAAAATGAGATAACCAAACTAAAACCTATCCACTAATATAAAAATATCCATAATTACTATTTGCAACCTCAAATATTCCTTAGTTGTAAACTATAGTACTCTTAATTATCCATTTACAACTAAGAACGCTTTCACGATTGTGAACGATGATAAAATAAGAGTAGCAAAACAACAATAGTCTAATTGTGACTTAAGTAATGTTGCATATTTCAATGGAGAGTTTGAAAATAAAATTAATTCCAATGACATGTTTGCCTTTAGTAAAGTCAGAGTTGCTACACCCTCATATTCAAAACGGATGTTTTTATATTAAACCACGTTTCAAAAAAAAGTAGATTTAAGATATTAAGAAGATTCACCACACTTGTTGTCAAAGTCCTCTCAAGAAGTAATACAACAAGAAATACACATTTCTACACTGAAATTTATCAATAATTCTAGCCATTGACAGAGGAAAACACTATGTAATGGACTTTAAGCAAAAAAGTCTGCTATACAAGAAGTACCAATGGAAAAAATTACATACGAATGTTTTTAAAATTTTGTATAAAAGTGAGTAGAGTTTAACCCAAAACCCTCTTAAAAAAATATCAAAGATTTAAAAATAAATTAAGGTATTTTAATTTAAAAATAGGTTGTCTTTCAAAACAGTGAAAGCAAAATATTGGAGAAATTGCTATAGCCTTGTGGGCAGTTGAATACCGAGAAGCAAACCCATATGAATTAATTTTTGAAATATTTAGCAAAATAAATTATACTAAGAAATAGAGAACAGATTACACAAAAATAAATAAATTATTAGCCTTTGTATGTAGGTGAATAAAGAGAAATTTGGTATTGCTATTATAAATATAGGACAAACTGGAAAATGGGTATGTAGAAATAGAATGGTCAAATTTACTTTTGACCCATACTTTTAAAACTAGAATAATAAATCATCGAACTTACAGAATTTTGCAATTATCTCACATATGTCGTTTTAATGAAACCTATGATATAGCGAAGTCAACAACAGGTATCGATAGAACAAAACGATGACATATTAACCTAGTCACGTGGTTTATCTAAGGCGATGGTGGGATAATTGAAATCTAGTCATAGATTTTACAGAAAAAAGCGACGTATGAAATAATTCTAGTCACGAAACTTCCCTATCATTCCGGTTCTTAAAAAAAATATTAAAATAAAGCAGAATTTAATAATTTTCACGATTTATTTGGCTATTTACCATGAATATCCATCTCCTCAAAGTGTATAATCGTTCCATTCAGCCTGATTTCTCTCCTACTACTATTTTATAATAATTGATTGCTATCTTCTCAAATTGTAAAGTTATTTTAGCTCAAATGTTACTGTATTATTTTGGTTGCTGTCCCACAACCGACCAGATCATGCCATTTTCAACCGATTGATGATGAAACAAGAATAAAATAAAATACAGAATCACTTTATTACATTTAAATTAAGTGAAATTGCCTTATTCTTCATCTTTTCTGTATTTTACGTTCGATTGAAAACATTAAATTCCAACTCTGAATACGCAGCATTTCAGAGGGATGCTTATTGACTGAATCATAAAGGAAGGATCAAGAAGCTACCGAGAGAGGAAAAGGGTGGTTTGCCTTTCTTGAATCTTGACCCCATTCAACTTTCCTCTTTTATAAATTAAAAGTGGAATCTTTATCTTCCTTTCTCTCTAATTTTTTTCTGCTTTAACTAACAAGGTTGTTAAAGAATTGCACTAATATGTCCATGTGAGGTGATTAGGTAGATTGTTTTAGCCATAAATATTTTATTCTTGAGAAATCTTTTCCTGTGTTTTCCTTCAGCAGAAGAAGAAGAAAAAAAATGGCTCTTGTTACTCAAGAAGTCATCAATCAACTTGAAGCATTAATGGAGGAAGGTTATAATTCTTAGTTTTTCTTTCAAGTCCCCATTTTCTCTTACCTGATTTATTAAACTTTTTTTTGTGGAATTGTATGCAGATGCAGTGGGCGAGTCACTTAAACGTTCAAGGTTTGCTTCTCCTTTGCATTCTTTTTTTATAAATTTTCTGCTTGTTCAGAATTAAGATTATCATTTTAGAAATGCACATATCTACTCTTTGGCTTTATAAATCATGGAGTATTAGTATATGTTTACTCTTCCTATTCTGACAATATCTTTTTCTTTTTTGTTTACCTAACACATGGTATTCGAGTTATGTTATAGAAAGTTATTCTACTATTAAGATGGAAAAGCATAAATTTGCAAAAAAGTCTTGACCTTGGTTGTTGTCTTGAATTTGGTTATTAATATTGCTTTTCTTTTGATGAAACCCTGAATAAGGAAAGATTGGTTATGCAAAAACTTAGGCTCAAAACACACTCACTAACAGGCAGCTATTTCATCATTAGGGTCTCCCTGTATTTGCTGTTGGAGTAGGCCTGAGCACATTTGACAGAGCATCCGTAAGTATTGTTTCTAATAGTTATATGTACTCAATTTGTGCACACGGCATGGAATGAAACCGGATTTTCTGTTTTCCAATATTTCACCATTTCTTCATCACCTCTGACAACATTCTTCTTCGTTTTTAGGTTCATTATTATGTGCAATCCCACATCCAGATTAACGAATACAGGGATCGTGTGGTTTTGGTAAGCGATGTTC
>NW_025951961.1:0-10413 GCF_023119035.1 Salvia hispanica
CTAATATGGAATTCAATCGTTACGATATTTCATTTATGCAAAAGTTTGAATGTTTGAGATGACTTGTTTTAGTTAATCAAGGATTGCACTAAAATAGGGGAGGATTGTTGGATATTTTAGTGTAATTGGATTAACTTGATTGATCGGTTATTGTTATAATGATACATCATTTTAAGTATGGAGGTGCGGAGTGCACGCTTATTTGAATTCATTATGATGTTAGGGGCGAAGCCCCTAAACAGATGAACGGGGTTCGGGGGCAGCGCCCCCGGGTAGCGGGGTCCAAGGGGCAGAGCCCCTGGCTGTTTTATTTCCAACGAAGTTGCTGTTTCAGAAATTCATCCAAAAATGTAATATCTGAAAATCGAAGGACTAATTTGCAATTTCGAAAACCTTTGAAAATTAGTTATTTTCGGTTAATTTTTCCCAACGGATGCACTGTTTCGTCAGCAGCTGCATCATTTCATCTTCTTCAAAATCTGATCAATTCGTCTGGTTCACATCTCGAATACACATATGAAGTTTCTGCATACTCTGAATTTTATCCGATCAAACAACTTTGGTAGAACCACCGAAATTGATTTGATCTGAAAGTGTTAATCACGACTTTCAGATATCCATTTTTCTGTTCTAAATATAAAATCTCCCTAACACTTTCAACGACAGATTCAGTGAAAAAGGCGATAGTCCCTCTCTTGATCTCGGTTTCGTGAATTTGATTGGATTGAAGAAAGTAGGTAGGAACTTGTTCTTGTAGGAAGCTTGAGTTTGGTTGTGATCTTTGTCGTAGGATTTCAGATTGTTAGAAACAAAGATGGATAAATTTAGCAAAGTCATATAATCAATTGAAGAGATAAACCACGAGGATTAGTGAGATCGGGTTTTACCTCAGTAGAATCGAGATCAAGACAACGGTATGAACTTAGGTGCAAGTGGCTGGTGAAGAAAACTGTTTTACTTCCTCCTCCTTCCTTGCTCCGTCTAAGAATTTGCTTGAGGGATGGTAGAGATTGTTTGTATTGCAGAATGGTAGTATGTGCGGTGGAAAAAGGGTGACAATTATTGAGAGTAATTTTGGTGATTGATTGCTCAATTAAAAAAGGGATTAAGTTGCTGCATTTGACTTAATTCAATTTGGGAGGAGATTTACAGATCAAGGAGTAACGCGTGAAAGAGAGGAGGAAGATTGATTTTGGCGTATTTCCAATTATGCCTTCCAGCTCAAGAAAAAGAATTTAGATAGTGTAGGATTTAATAAAATTAATTTGGGCTCGAGACCCCTTTGTATTTTATTTAAATTGTGTACCCCACAATTTATATTTCGTAAGATTGAATTTGTATTATTTATTTAATTTATCGGGTCTAACACCGAATTAAGTCCAATAAATATTCTTCAAGGGAAGGAATTATTTAAGTTTTCGATTTGCGATTTCACCATCACCAATTCAAACTCGTATAACAAGTTATCTCACCTTGGCAATAAATCCAAACATTCGAATAATAATTAATTTCACCCTGCATAAAATTTTCAAACAACCACGTCACGTAATCAACGAAGTTGACTCGGTCAACGCACAGTAAAAACCCTAAATCCAATTAGGTCACCATAATATAAAATAACCATTTCACTTGTCATTTAATCCACGGACTTCAAGGCATTAAATGCAAAAATTTTAGGGTTCGAAAATTAGGGTTCAAAAAGTGGGGCGTTACAGTCGCGTTCTTGGACAACAGTAATAATATCCGTTAATCGTCGTAACCATCTCATTATACTCAACCAAGTCCTGGCAGTCCTTGTACCCTACCTTCGAAAGAGGACGCCACACTATGAAATGAAAAATCTTCATGCTCACATAGAGAGAAGTCCATCAGTCCGCCAATAGATGTCCTATTTTTTATCTGGTCGGGTTTTAAGAAGTGACTTTATGAAAAAAAAAGAGTGATAGAAAAAATTAGTGAAACTTGGATCCTATTTTATATATTGGCTTTATAACAAAATATAAGGCTCACTTACCAAAAATAATAAAAGTGAAATGAGACATTTATTGACGAACAATAAAAAAAAAAAAAAGAAAAATTAGGACATTTATTGGTGGACGGACAAAAAAAAGAGACATTTATTGATAGACAGATAAAAAAATGGAACATTTAATAGAGGAGGGACGAAGTACTACTTAATCAACAACGGTGGACATGTTATTGTTATTTTTCAGATTTATTAGTATCAGAGAACGTGTTATTTAATTGGTACAATGAAACCATAGGTAGTGATAAAATGCAAACTCTTATATATTGTACAAACTCCAAACTATGATTTGGACCGTTAGAAAATGTCAACATATAACAAAATACTAGCAACAAAAAATGTCAATACACTATCAGCACAACATCAACCTTTGACATTGTATTAACATTTTTTGTTGCTACTATTTTGTCATCTATTAATAGTTTTTAATAGTATAGATCATAATTTTGAGTTCGTACAATATTTTAAAAAAAATTTGTATTCGATTACTATCCTATGAAACCATTCTATAACAACCTTTAAGATTCCAAATTTATTTATTTTTAAATCTTTTTTGAACTAATTCCCCACCATTCTATAACAACCTTTAAGATTCCAAATTTATTTATTTTTAAATCTTTTTTGAACTAATTCCCCACCATTCTATAACAACCTTTAAGAATCCAAATTTATTTATTTTAAAATCCTTTTTGAACTAATTCCCCTTCCTTACATATTTTGAAAGGGGCAGCCCAACTGCATTGAAAGTCATACTATACCTAAAACTCAAAGTAAACTAATTTATAATTAAATAATTAATTATGAATTTTAATTAAATAAAAAATTATGGACGATTCCAATTGAGTTCAATGATTAATTAAATAAGTAATTACTAATAACTTTCCCGTGTGTCAACTCCAATGCCCTTTTCATATTTACCCGCAAGTGTGAGAAAGAAATAAATTAAACAACAATATATGTAAAACATAATGCAACTAAGAGCATCTCCGGTGGCGCCCTTCCCACTAGGACTTCCACTAGGACTTCCCACAAAAACTTCCTGTCACGTCATCACTAGGACTTCCCATTCTACTGCCACATCACTAGGACTTCCCCTGCACTAGGACTTCCCGCAATAAAATTAAATTCACAATTATTCAATTTACGGAATTAAAATTTACGGAATTAAAATTTCGACACGAATACGAACGGGGAAATGCGAATATTTCATTAAAAAAAACATACATTATTCGGAAAAAAAAAATTACATAGTCAATAAAAAAAAAGCAACCACATCAACGTCTACCCCTACGCGTCCAAACCTCTTCGATGATATCCTCCTGAAGTCGAATATGGGCATCTCTTTGCCGCATGTCGGCAAATGCGCGCAACCGCTCAACCTCTCCATGAGGTACCCCCATGTTCACATTCGCGCTGGCCACGCCGTGGCTTGGACCGGCACCCGTATCATCTTCGTTGGTCCACTGAGTCAGTTCGTCACCTTCACTTTCGACAATCATGTTGTGCAAAATGATACATGCGTACATGATGTCGCCGATGTTGGGAATATACCACATCCGTGAAGGACCCTTCACCATCGCCCATCGACTCTGGAGCACACCAAATGCCCGCTCAACATCCTTGCGCGCTGCCTCTTGACGGCTCGCAAAGTAGGACTTCTTTGGTCCGATCGCATGCTTGATCGTCTTCACAAAGACGGGCCAGTTTGGATATATCCCATCCGCCAAATAGTGTCTCATATTGTGCTGGTTGCCGTTGGCGGCGAAATTGATGGCGGGACCAACGCCATTGCACTGATCGTTGAACAGGGGCGACGACTGGAGGACGTTGAGGTCGTTGTTCGACCCGGCGACTCCAAAATAAGCATGTCATATCCACAGCCGGTAGTCAGCTACAGCTTCAAGGATCATCGTCGGATGCTTGGCTTTGAAGCCGGAAGTGTGGATCCCTTTCCAGGCGGCGGGGCAGTTCTTCCACTCCCAATGCATACAATCTATGCTGCCCAACATCCCAGGGAACCCGTGCACCGACCCGTGCATATTTATCAGCAGCTGGCAGTCTGCGGGGCTCGGACTCCGAAGATGGCGATCCCCGAATATCGCTCTAACGCCCGCGCAAAAATTCTGCAGACACTCGACGGCTGACGACTCGCCAATGTGGAGGTACTCGTCGAACATGTCGGCCGGGCCTCCGTACGCCAGTTGCCTGATTGCGGCAGTGCACTTCTGTAAGGGCGTGTGTCCGGGTTTGCCAGCCGCATCCTCCCTGATCCTGAAATACTCATATCTTCTCTCTAAAGCACTCACGATATGCATAAACAGCGGACGATGCATCCTAAAACGCCGCCGGAATAAGGCATCCCCAAAACGCGGCTGCGGAGCGAAGTAGTCCTGATACAACCGAAGATGTGCAACAATGTGGTCCCGGGATACATGACGTCGGCGATAGATCGGCCGAGATACCGCCGCCTGCTACCGCCGCTGCTGCCTCTGCCGTAGCAATCGATCAATCGCCCCTTCCACAGCGAGATCCAATTCATTATCACTATCACTATCACTAGCGCCCCCGCCATTACCACCCGCACGACTACTAGCCATTCTAGATATACTTGAAAATAGAGTTTAGAGAGAGAAACTTGTCAACACAAGTGGTGTGAATGAAATGAAGTTCAACAAGGCGTATTTATAAAGTTTTAAAAAAAAAATCAAATTTAATCGGACGTCCGACCCACGAGTGGCGGATGTCCGGCCCATCCGACGGGCAAATGGGACGGGCGTGTCCTACCATTTCGTTCACAGCGGCGGACGTCCGGTCGGACTTCCGCGATGTCCGCCGTTGGAGATGCTCTAACAGTTAATACAATTAGTTTCTAAAAAACTAAATTTATCTTTTTATACCAACAGTTAATATGCCTAATTCTTACTATGTTATCAATTAATCAAGGAGGACCAAATCAATTCATCACGGAGAGGAATTGTGCCTATTGGATATTTTGGTAGTTCATTTTAAAACTATTTAATTGTCTCTTTCAAAATTTACTTTATTAGATAATAGAATTAGATTTGAAGAAACTGTTCTTATACCTTTGAACCAATTGTTAATATGACCAACTCTGGACATTAATATGCAACAATACTTTGGAGGCAGATATCTATCAATACCAATTTTTATTAAAGCAAAATTGCATCTTCAGTTTTTCTTCTCTCTCTGATCTTTAATACTAATATAATTTCAATCTTTTTGCAGAAATTTCAATCTATATCGTTGAATTGACTTCAATGATATAGTTTACACTAATTCTTTTCTCTTTCATTTTGTGTAGCTTAATTGTTATTATCTAAAAGTATTATTTTTATGGATTTCATGAATCTTAACTAATTTACCTAGCTTCAGTGTTTATCTTTTTAGTTTGTTGTCTCTTTGATCCTATATATAGGCATAAAACAACAAGAAAAGCCAAACTGATTACAAAACCTAGTAAGGCAATTGCATATTTGATTTGACAAAAGTGATGCAACAATAGCTTACAAAGGATGGAAATATAATGAAGTAGAAGAAAAGAACGAAAAAAAGTAAATACATAAAAAGTCTCCATAGTTTAATTTTTCTAAATCATTCACAATAAGAATTTAATCTAAACAAAATTCGAGATTTAGATCTACAACTACTTTGGTTAGCATAAAAGCCTTTTGTTTTCGAAAATACAATAGTAATATATTCATGAGTTTTAATCAATAAATCATATTGTAGATTTGAAACTGAAAACTAAAAACTATGTTGATATAAAAAAAAGTGAAAAAACAGAAAAATAAATGAAAAACGTAATTTCGGATATAGATCAACAATTATTGTGTAGATTTAAAACTCAAATGGGTGGAAAAGAAGTTCAGACGCATGAGCAATTTTAGAGATTTGAGTTTTTCCCATTTTTGCATTAATATTAGAGGATTTTGTATCATTCATCATATGGAGATGTAGATTCAAGAAATAATTTTGTAAAAAATTCTATTCTGTGTAGAAAGGCCTCACCGAAATCTTACCGGAATAAGCAATACTTTTGCATTTACGAACAATTTTTGAGTTGTATGGAAATGCTCATATTTTTGTAGGGCGGACGGAAATGAAAAGTGTACATTGCAGCAAAAAAGGCGATTTTGTCGCCTTAACGACCCCCACACTCCGACCCAACATCATGTGAGGGGGTTCAATCAGGATACGCAGTAGCCCGTTTAAGGGGGAAGCCTTAACCCACTGCCTGTCAGAGATGGAGGGTGTATGTGTTTTATACTATTAAAGATTGTAATGAATCTTTAATTTGATATACTTCCTTCGTCCACTAAAAATAGAAATTCTTTCATTTTTTGTTCGTCCCCTAAATATAAAAACTTCCCTTTTAAGGAAGATTCTTTCTCTCCAATGAGTCGGGTCTCATTTTCCACTAACACACTTTTCTTTCCATCAATTTTGCATTAAAACATGTGACGTTTCAATAGTTTCTATTTTTAAAAAAGGACGAGGGAGTACGATAAAAGTATTTGACATATAAAAGTTATGACAAAATAAGTTTGATATTAATTTACTATGTGACATATAAGTCGTATTCTAGGCCTTGGTTACTGGTCAATATGATGAGATAAACGTGCAAATTTTGCAAGAAAGGTGCGTAAGTGTGCAGGAAAAAGGTGCAAGTCGGCAGGGAAGGAATCGAAAAATTCAAGTGAAAAGGGACGCTAGAAGGGTGCAATAGTGACCAAGATGCATGCCGTAAGGCTCGAGATGGAGAGAAGAGGAAAGCTGGTAGACGACCAACTATTTGATAAGGGCAAAAGCGACAATTTGCAAGGAAGAACAACCCTACTTTTTAGGGCAAGCCTCCCTATAAATAGAAGGTCACATAAAGAAAAAAGAGTGCATGTTCCATAATCTACAATCCACCTACCAACACACAACAACCTCACTTAGAAACCGCTCTCGGAAGTCTTAGCTCCGAGATGAAGACCAGCTCTTCAACTCTCGTTCCTCACCACCAGTTATGATCACTTGAAGCTGACCGAGTTCCACCAGAGATCATCCACCGTCTACTCTTCCAGTCGTTTTAGTCGCTAAAACTGTTTCATCGCCCAAGTGGCAAAAATAATCTTTACATGCTTTCTTAGTTTAATTTTGCATTCAGTTTTTAGCTTGTTGGATCCTGTTAGACCTTAAATCTTCAGCTGCTTTTGAAATCTTTTGTTGCGATCCAAACATTTGCTGTGGATTCTTTTATTTCGTTTTCTTTGTTCGTCGTTATATCTCATTCTGCCTAGTTTAAATTTCTTCCAATTACGTTCAATTTCTAAGTGTTGAAGCATGTTTTCGTTTGAATAAGTCAGATTGTGAGTTTGGTAGCTAAAATTTCGAGTTGTCCTTATTTCGATCTAAGGTTTAATGCATGAGTTTTTCACTTTACGTTACCGTTGTCACCTTGCATGTTAGTCAGTAGGTTTAATCTGGTGAAGAGTGTAGAATGAGATGTGAGTGTGTGCGTGTTGCTGTGTAAATTTGAACTTCCCAGATCCAGAGAATCCACTAGACACTGGGTCTAGGAACTCAGAGAATCCTCGAGTTGCCTGTCGTTGGGCACACAATTACTTCCTTCCCCCTTCAAACCCACAACCCGCTATGCTAAAAGATTAGTACAGGGAAGCAGGGATCGAATCCACAGAGACGGATGCGTAAGTAAACATGTTAAAAGACCTGGAAACTATTTTTGGTTGCTGCCACGCAATTTTCTCGGGATTGAGATTTAATACCTAGACTCGGGAAATGAAATGCTCTATCGTAACAGCTAGATCTAGGCAGAGATAACTTTACATGCATAACAATAACCAACGAGTTGAAACGACTGCTAGACCTGGTAAACGGCTTCCTAAAACTAACCTAGACAGAGGAACGAACAGAATGTGGGGACCATTTCCCAAAACAACATGGTACGGCAAAAAAACTGCAGATTAACTACCTGAAGGTTTAACTAACAGCGACATCATCTTCTTTAAAATTTGATCACAAAACGCAGAGGAAAAACAGAGCAAGCAAGGATCGAAACAGGGTGAACGAAATTAAACAGATTAATGCGAGGTAAACAAGTAAACAGATCTACTGAAACTAAAGCAGATCTACTATTACTAGACGAGATAAACAAGTAACCAGAATTTAAACATCACAACCATGCACGCGTGAACAGATCCAAACACTGGATGCTTCATCCACTCCGGATCCAAGCCATCCACAACAAACCAACACAATTTCCATCTCCGATCTTCACAAATTTAACCAGACTCAGCCGATCAACTACAAATCTCCATGCAATTTAAACTCCAACTCAGATCAATCTCCAATATCCATCAAAAGTAAACAGAAAATGCAACTATAACATAAACGAAACCAAAGTAGCAAATTTCATAGCAAAGTAGAGCAATATCTAACGCAAATGTAACAAAATACAACCGAGCTTCGAACAGCGAAGACTCGGGAAAACCAGAAACGCAAACAGAAAGCAGGAAAAGATGATTGTATCTTCGCCTCCCGTGGAGACGGTGTTACACAACGACTGATTTACTTTGAACCGTGAACCCCTAAAATGATTCCCCTAAAAGTGTGTGTAGAGAATGAGAAAGGCTGAGCTCAGAGCTGATGGTGAGAAAACGGACTCCTTTCATGTTAAGTGCATGCTCTTATTTATAAGGGATGGAGCTTCTAGACTTTTCCTTGTGTTTCCCATTTTGCCCTCCTTTCGGATGCTCCTTCGTCTAGTAAATTCCTCCTCTTTCCTGCTAACTTTCTCTGCCAACTTCCATTTCCAGGTGATCCTCTCCTTCTTCCTGGATCTGGCGATTTCTCTACACACCTGGCTTATAAAACCTTGTTAGACCTAGGAAATCACAGAATTTATCCCAATAACCAATGCATGAAATTAGCCTTATCAAACTGCTCACACTTAAACCATACTTGTCCTCAAGTATAAAGACAAGAAAAAAAAGAAATAAGGCGAATTTCAATGTATGGTTATTCCATGACCGACCCCTAAAGACTCCTAGACCTAGACACTCTACTGACATAAAAAAATAAAAATAAAAAACACCTAGAGAAATAAAACACATAGGCATGAACTAGTTCAAACTTTTAAGCAGTTGTCCCCACAAGTTTAAGGTCAATTAAATAGTCTACACACTCCAAATCCTCCCCTTCTCTTCATCTACCCAGTCGGTTTGTCAGCTCGTCCAGATAGCCCATAACTTACTAGTTGTTGGATTCGCTCGATCACTCATTCCTCACCAGGGATGTTAGGATCGATCACTCTTAGTTATTTCCTGCCACTGATGCCTTGGGTTATGAGAATTCCTCCTTCTATCCTCCTTTCCTATTCTCTTCTTATCTTTTTTTTCCCCTGGACTTCGTCCAGCTTATACCTCCTCGTTTCCCTGGACTTTGTCCAGCTTATACCTCCAAATATATATTTTTTTATTTTCCTCCTCTGGACTTCGTCCAGCTTATTCCTCCAGATATTTAATTTTTTTTTCTTCTTCTTCTTTTCTTAATTCTTCTCCCTAAGCATCAGGTGGCAGCCCCTTTTTTTCATGTTAGCGCTCAATGTTAAGGCTTCTAACTCACTTATATAGTGGGGCTTCACAACTAGGTCAGCTAAGGCACCTTCTATCGTTCTTGCTTCTTCCAAACCGATTTCAGCTTTTAAAGGAAAGAGGTCTCAAAGTTGTAGTGCATCATATTCTCAATTACTCTTACTAAGGGAATCTTGCCTTATTATTATCACCAGTTCATGCTAAACATATAAATCCCAAAAAAAACTAACTCCTAGACCTACTGACTCTTACACATGCTAAGAACAAACTGCACTAACTCTCCTACCCCTCCCACTTCACTCCAGCTTGTCTCCAAGCTATCCTAGTGAAGAGGGGAAATAAGGGAGTTGGTGCACACAATCAAAACAAAACACAGAAAACAACATAATCAAAACACAAGAAAACTTCTCACACTTAGACCGGACAACGGGCTAAGTGGGAGAAGACTAAGAGACAAAACAGGAAATAACATGCTGAGAATACATATAAACTTCTCACACTTAGACCAAGAATTGGGCTAAGTGGGAGAAAACAAAATTATAACAGAAAAACAACATGCTCACTTAAACAAAAACTTCTCACACTTAGACCAAGGATTGGGCTAAGTGGGAGAACACACATAACAACAACACATGCTCAACACAGATAAAACATAAACATATAAAAGAAAAAAAACTAAAACGACTGAAAATAAAATTTACTTGGTCAATGGGGGGATATCAATTCTGAGTCTGGCCCCCTTGGGAGCCAGACCTGGGTGGTACGTTG
>NW_025951962.1:0-1000 GCF_023119035.1 Salvia hispanica
TTAAGCTTGTGCTATTCAGCTGCTCATCCTCACAAAACTCATCCTAACTCAGACGAGTCCAACCAGCTCCTTCCTCGCCGGAGACGCCGTCGGAGGTGGAATCCCTAGCTTGTCGTCGGACGCCTAAAGCAGATAGCCTAGATCCGGCCACGATTCGCCGGAATCCGATACCAATTCGACAATTCCTTCCTCAACCTCTCCGGATTCGCCGCAATCCGATGCCGATTCGACGATTCCTTCCTCAGCTGCTCCAGATCCGTGACCGGAAGTGGGAGATGCAGTGATTTCCTCATCGAAGCTCTTCATGAACAAGTCGAGGTCGTGGATGGAAGTGCAGAGCTCGTAATCCTCGTTGATTCTGTCCAGCAGATCCTCCCTCGGCCGCTTCACCTCCGGCGAGTCAATCTCCTCTGCCTTCGTCTCTGTTTCGTCTCTGGCATTTTGAATTCACGCAAACGGAGAGGGGATCTGGACTGACGACAGCTTCGGCGTCGATTCTGATAGAGCAGCAACTTGGAGAAACGATGGGTTTCTTGAGCTTGGGTGTATCTAATTTTGTGAAGGTGTGTTGGAGATCTAGGATCTGTCCAATTTGTGATAGAAATCGAGAGAGAGAGGTGTTGGGGATGAAGAAGGTGGGAGAGAGAAGACAGTTGGTGAGAGAGGGAAGAGAGTTTGTTCTCGTTTCCAGAATGAGAGTTTTTCTGCCTTTTTTAAATTTTAATGTCAACTACATAACAATTCATGTCAACTATTGTTATTGACATCATTTATACGTAAAATGTTGCTGTTGACATCATTTATACGTAATAACGTTTGATGTTGACATCGTAGTTGACATATATAACGTTTGTTGTTGACATCGTAGTTGACATAAATAACGTTTGTTGTTGATATTGTAGTTGACATAATGTCTCTGTAGTTGACATCACGCGAAAATGACATAAATACCCCCTTGTTGACATAAACTAGACACTGTTGACATTGAGCCAAAATTATG
>NW_025951963.1:0-7597 GCF_023119035.1 Salvia hispanica
TCCCGGAAGGGGAAGAAAAATAGGTGTTGGATATTTACAATCAAGAAAAGGGGGATGGATCCTGAAAGGTATAAGGCTCGGCTAGTGGCAAAAGGATACACTCAAGTTTATGGAATTGATTATGAAGAAACATTTTCTCCTGTGGCCAAGATGAACACGTCGAACATTGTTGTCGGTGGCCGCCGTAAATTGGGAACTACACCAATTTGATGTGACCAATGCGTTCTTACATGGAGAGCTAAAGAAGAATGAAGAAGTTTATAGGGGCGCACCACCGGCTACTCGAAGAATTTGGAGGTCAATTATGGTGCGGAAAACACTCTATGGACTTAAACGGTCTCAAGAGTGTGGTTCGAAGATTCGCCAAGCCATGAAAAAAGTGGCTACTCTCAAAGCAACTGGACCATACCCTATTCTTGAAAAGAAAATGGTCGAGTAGTTTGCCTTAATTATCTATGTGGATGACATGATAAAAAGCTGGGGACGATGAAGGGGAAAGATACGGGAATTTGAAGAAAAATTTGTTCCGAATTTGAGATGAAAGATCGGATCCGCTCAAATACTTTTGGGAATAGAATTTTGCGATCTAAGGAAGGCATATTTTTGGGGAGACGAAAAAAGTATGTGCTCGACCTCCTTGCTGAAACGGGGGTTGTTGGATTGCAAACCGGAACATTCCAATGATGGTGAATCATGGAATGAAGTTTGAAGATGGACTAAACTAGCAAGAAGAATACCGACGACTTGTGGGCAAGTTGATATACTTGTCGACACTAGACCGATCGCCTATGCTTTGGTGTGATCGTCAATTTATGCATCGACCTCAAGAAGACCACATGAATCGGAAATTGAGGATAGTTCGCTACCTTAAAAGGGGACCGTCGGCTATGGAGTATTACTACGAAAGAATGAGGATCTTGAAGTCATGGATACAGCGATGCGGAGGCTAGTAACCCTATCGACGGGAGGTCACGGAGGGTACTTCACATTTGTTGGTGGGAATTTAGTCACATGGAGGAATAAGAAACAAAAAGTGGTTGCTCTTTCAAGTGAGGCCGTTCAAAGGGATTAAAAGTGGCATTCCGGGTACTCTTTTCGAGTTTCTCACGGGGATTTGGGTTTCCACCTAGTCGGAAAAGTCAATTGTTGACAACAAAGGGTGCTATCGGCATATCGAAAATTCAGTCCAACATGATAGGACTAAACCGTGGAAAATCGATCGTCACTTCATAAAAGAGAAGCTTGAGGCGGGTAGTTGATCTCCCTTTTGTCGATCGGGAAAATCGCTTGCCGACATTCTCACCCAAAGCGGCACAAAGATGTTCAAGGAAGTATTGAGCAAGCTAAGCATCGAATGCCGTTGCTCCTTGAGGGGGAATGTCAAACTTACCAAAAACAAAACATACCAAATGATAGAAGAGTATGAAGGGAAGATTGATAATTGATTTGTAATTGATCACATTAGAATAGATTATTCTCTACTAAAAATAAATTTGTATCACCCTATAACTAGGGAAGAACCGATTACAATCAATAGACAATTACCCTAATCTCTCTTTTTTCAATAAATTATTCAACAACCTTTATGCCCAACCCCCAACATAAGTAAATTATTATTGGAGTAATCGGTAACTGATGATATTAAATGTTATACTACTGTATAAATACTCCTATGTAGTAGTACTATGAAATTGAACGTTGAGATTTTGAAGACCAGTTGTTTAGATGATGTGACCTTGCCCAAATAAAATGATATCGAATTTGAACACGAATATATTTGTGGTGTGAAATGGCTAGTAGTACTACATATTGGCACCTTGATGATAACGGGCCCACCCACCTAAAACACAATTTTACAATTTAAAACATTTCATGTTTCCGTCCATGTATTATTACCAAATATGCTCTTTATTTTGAAATAATAATAGCTTCAAAAGTGAATAAAATAGAATGTCAACCATCAATACAACATATCTCTAGCCGAATCAAAATCTAAATACTGAAAATAACCAAATAAAAATAATTCAACACCTCCACACATAAAAATGACAAGCTGCAAGAATTTGAGGTTTACAATGCTTTTGTGTTTCCATGGTGTGAAATATTTTAAATAAAACGATTAGAGATGTATTGATCGACGTGGTACAATATATATGCATTAATATGAGTCAGCAGTTTGTCATCACCTTCCAAAATAGATTAAAAATAAATAAATAAATAAATTCGGTCGTTAAATTGATTGTCACAACTAAATCCAGTTTTTTTGCTATTCCTTTTCTAACTTTACATGTCACCCTTGTTTCGCGCGTTATCTGATTAGTGGTGACATTTCAAAATCAAATTCTCTCAAATTTGAAATATATTTTGTTATATACATGCGATATTAGGTCAATGGTTGGATTGATTTATTCATTTCCCATTTTCAATTTAAAAAAAATATCACACACGGCCACATTAACTCTTTGTATTGCATTATGACATTATCTATCTGATAATCTGCATGATGTATGGCATTACTTTTTTCCATTTTTTCAGTTTTTAGTCTACTTTTTATTTCCTCCTTCCTACTTAAACATCCAAACTAAATTAAATCAAAATATATCTACATTAAATTAATTTTTCTTCAACAACAATTTGTATACTCCGTATTACAAACTATTTCCACCACTAAATGTCATGCATAGTAAATGATGGTATACTAATTTTGACTAGGGATCAAACTCAATATCAGATGATCAAAAGCAACGAAGAAGAAGATGAAACAAGAAACACAAGTCACTACTTAGAATTTACCTTGTACGATGCAGTTGATTTATCTTTAGCCATGACTGCAGTCAAATTGTGTGATTTCCCTTTTCGCTTTTGCCCTTTTAGATGGGACCCATCTTTCTTATACTACAAAAAATTTCTATATAATTGTATCGACTTCCCAACATTCAATCCTCACATTTTCCCCTCCCATTTCTCACAATTCCTGATTTTGATCGAAACCCATCAGAGCAAAATTCAACCTTGTGGATTGCATCCACTTTCTTGGATCAAATTCACCTAAAAGTTTTGTCATTTGGCACTTTTCATAAAATTCCAATATTGTTGTTGGTCCAAAATCTTGCAAATACATTTAATTCCTCTTCTCTCTTCCTGATTTGGGATATTTGGAAGTATGGGGTGTCTGTGATTGGGAGCTCTCAGCTTAATCTTAGAAGGATTGATAATGTTGGATTGTGTAATCTTAGAAGAAATTTGAGTGCTAACATCTTGAATTTCAAGTATAGCAATTATTCAAAGGGATACAACCTTGTTCAGTGCCCAAGATTTTTATGGCCTTCAAGATCTGCAGTTCTCAGTCTTAGGGCATCTTCTTCTGCTCAAAATCAACCTCTTGTTTACGACAAAGCTTCAAATATTACAACAAACATATCTGTAAGTCCTAAGTTTCTCAGCTTGTTAACTTCTTCCATTTTGCTGATTTTTATTTGTTATTGCTGTTTATGTAATCCATGAATAGTTTGTTATGTTTGAGGAACTTAAAAGATAAAATTAAGGGATATACTATAACATTATTTCACTTTAAAATTTAGTATACTAATTTTTAGTATTTTAGTCTAGGATTAGTAGAGTTGTTTTTGAATCTGCTGTATCTAGTTATACTCACATCTTCAAAGTTTATTATCAGCTCTATTCCCAATCCATGTCGCTTAGGTGCATTTCTTCTATGTTGCATTACTTTTGCTGTTATATGTGTTCATTTGCAAATGGAAGAAGAGACAAAATGGGCTAAGTTTTCATTTCAATTTGCTTGCAGATTGATGGCACAAAGCTGTGTGTTGGTTTGCCACTTGACACTGTCTCCAGCTGCAACTCGATAAACCATGCTCGAGCCATTGCTGCAGGGCTTAAGGCTCTGAAGCTGTTAGGAGTAGATGGTGTGGAGCTCCCGGTGTGGTGGGGAGTAGCCGAGAAGGAAGGAAGGGGGATTACAACTGGTCGAGCTACCTTGCCATAGTCGAAATGGTGAAAAGTTTGGATCTTGAGCTACATGTATCTCTTTGCTTCCACGCCTCTGAAGATCCCAAGCTGCCTCTCCCAGAATGGGTTTTCGGATTGGTGATTCGAACCCAAGCATTTACTTCACGGACAAATCCGGGCAGCAGTATAAAGACTGTCTTTCATTAGGTGTGGATGATGTTCCTGTTTTAGATGGAAAGACTCCACTTGAAGTGTACAAGGAACTTCTTGAAAGCTTCAAATCCTCGTTCGCCTTTCATGGGCTCCACGATCACAGTAGGCTCTCATTTACTTTTATAATACAATTAGGGCTACATCAGAAAATTTACTCATGCCGTCTTGGTTGCTGATATGTCTGAGTTTCTTTGTATTCAGGGCTTGACAATTGGTCTCGGACCGGATGGCGAGCTACGGTATCCATCCCAACGAGCAACGAGCACGAGTCTCATCGGGCCGGGAGTTCCAATGCTATGACGTGAATATGCTTAGCCAGCTGAAGCAGCACGCAGAAGCACACGGGAACCTCTGTGGGGCTCGGTGGCCCCCATGATGCTCCCGGCTACAACGAGTCTCCTATGGCGGGAGGGTTCTTTGCAGAGAATGGCGGAGCTTGGGAGAATCAGTATGGCGATTTCTTCCTCTCTTGGTATTCAAGCCAACTGTTATCACACGGGATCGAGTTTCTCTCTGGCTGCCTCGACCTTCAGAGACGTCCCAGTAGCATTGTCGGGGAAAACTCCTCTGATGCACCGGTGGAGCAAAGCGGATCACACCCTTCAGAGTTAACCGCAGGATTCTACAACACGGCCAGCAGAGACGGATATGGGGACGTTGCTGAGATGTTCTCGAGAAACTCATGCCAGATGATACTACCAGGCTTCGACCTGACAGACGACAGGCAGCCTGCTGAATCATGGTCGAGCCCGGAAACCCTACTGGCAGCAATGCAGGCTAGTTGCAGGAAGCACAAGACTGTGGTGTCGGGGCAGAATGCGTTGGCCTGTGGCGCCCGAGGAGCTTTGAGCAAATAAGCAAGAACTTGATGGGCGAAAATGTGGTGGCGAAGTTGTTCACATATCAAAGAATGGGAGCGGAGTTCTTCTCCCCGGAGCACTTCCGCGCTTCACGCAGTTGATCCAGTGACCTCAACGAGCCGGCTCCGTTGGTAGACGATTTGGCCATGGAAGATGAGGAAAGTGCAGAATCGCTCTCGGTATGAGTATGCAGATGCAGACAGCTTGAATATTGAAGTTGCTGTGTATGTAAATTATGATAGTACTGCTATGATTTTGCTCTCTGTTAATCAGTGGAGGGCAGTATATACAAAATTACAAGTAGAAACAATTATGTTGTAAAACCCTTGATAAATCAATTTTGAAGTATTTTTAGATATTTATCATGGTGTCATATCTCATATATTCTTCACCTTCACTCTATATTTCTTCATTAAAGTTTAGCATGCTGATATCTATCTCTTCACACATTTTGGCAAATTTCATAACAAAAAGGATTGATTGTACAGAGACAATATTCTTTACATTACATAGTAATAATTCGATTGAAAAAAGGTGGTTAAGAATCGTACATCTCTTTACATGGACACCACTCTTAGCCCCAGCAAACCACTTTTTACTCATACGCGATTTTGTATCGAAGCTGCTGAGGCAGGCGAACGCCTGGAAGGCTGAGGGCGGGTAGCGATAGTCCATTGTAAAAGACGTCTTTCCCCACCTTCCCGAACTGAAGGATGACCTTCTCGTGTTCTGGTCCGGCCTCACCGTTCTCAGGGGAAGCAACCAGCTGGAAATTCTTGACCGATGCAACAGTCACACGGCCATGAAAGTTCAACACAGCACTGGAGCTGCTCGTGCCACGCGGGCCTTGTTTCTTAAGACGAGGGGGCTGTCGGCATGGTTGCTTGTCAGGCCGGAAGAGGATTTGTTAAAAGAGCTCGATTTTAGGCCGAAAAGTGGGAGAGCGGGAGAGGAGTCGGCGCTGGTTAGAGGAAGTATGTCTGTGTTGGAGCAACGCCTCCAGGTTTAATGGCGGAAACTGGGATTGCGTCGATAACACAATGCATTCTTCTTGGACCTCTGCACATATTAAGTATATTGATGAATTCAACTTATTATGGAAAACATAAAAGCTTCTGTTCACCAGTCTGACAACTCAAGATCCGGATAAAGCCTATATCGAATGGTGATAAAACATAAAATTTCACATTGCGAGAACATAAATTTACCTGGCTCCCAACACATTCAACTCTATGAGATGTGAGCAACAGTATAGTTTCCCAGGAAGCTTAGGAGAAATCTGTTTTGAACCGACCATGCGGGTGGACCAGCTTTTGCCATCTTTGCTCCGGAATGGGGAGGAAGAGCATCAAACACGACAAACTTGGTTCCAAGAAAATTTGATCTGAGGAGATAACGATATTTAGCTCTCTTTTTCTTAACATAAAATTCGCAATTATTAGTAGCAAAAATAGACACTCACCTTAGCTTTCCACATACGTTTCACTTCCCTTTGAGTATTATCATCTGCGTGCAGAGAGATCATGTAATCCGTGCATGTTGGCCGCCTACACTTACGAGCAGAAAGAAGAAACTTGCCATCATCAGCAAGTGCTGCCACAGATAACAATGGAGGATGTTAAAGAAAAAGCAATGAAATGTATGCTCAATATAAATCAAGAAGAAAGCATTTGCAAAAAGTATTTGGCAGGAAACCAGCTAAGAGAACACCATTCACCTTGACTTAAGCTCACAAAAGATAATATGTTTGATTTGACCGATTCCTTTTTATAAAGCACTGCAGAGATTCTCTTGGGCCAGGCTGCAGAAAACGGAGATTTCTTAGTGGAATCAAAACATGTAACTATAAGCTAAGTTTGAATCACAAAGTTTATCCGTTTGAATATCCATTTAACAAATGAGGATTCTTGATTGCAAACACAAGAATCAAGAATGCCAACAAAATTTTGGAATATTCTCCTTTCACATGCACAGCCATCACAAAACATGGAGCGAAAATGCCAAAATATCTTATGAAATTTGAAAAAGATGTTCCCGGAGAGAAGGTAGTTCGAAATAGAACTACTGAACCAATGTAAACAAGATTGCCTACAAATTGATAATGACCATGTTATCCTCCCAGAATAAACCATGCACAACTAATGCTACTGGCAAGTCTATTTTCACGAGCCATATCAGTATTCAGGAACTATATATATACCATATCATACTGTTCATATAAACTTTCTGGATCTGGAAAGCTTCATAAATGTGAGAGGAAGTCCAAGGAGCAGAAGAGACAGATTTTTCACAAAACACTGAATATTCTTTAAATAGTTAACAAACCTATGCATAAAGCACATATTTTTTTGGATACACTAAATTTTGCTGGAATAAACCTTTAATCGAATCATGGGCATGAACAATTCTTCTCACACTCTCAATAATCAAACATTTTCATGAGAAGGCAAAAGTGATTTCTCTCCAGATCAGTTCATCGTTAGTAATTTAGTCTTCTCTCAATACTAGAAGAAAGAAATAATCTTTCTGCATTCATGATTCAACTGAATATGAAT
>NW_025951964.1:0-1000 GCF_023119035.1 Salvia hispanica
TCTCCAAATACATATACATATATAAACTCAAACAGAGGTGGTACCACTGATATCCTCTGTAAATGCTCCACCCAAAAAGCAACATACACAAACCAATCCCACCACCATTTCCTTTCCTCAACAATCCTTGCATTTTTAATCCAACCTCTTATCATTCCCATCATTTCTGTCTTGTTCTTGGGTGTATAATAGGAATAGGCTGCATTTATCTTTAGCTGGAAGCTTAGGATTGCAACAATTGATTGAAATGTTTGTTTTCTACTGGTTTTTTAATGGTTGAAGGATAGGAAGAGTTCAACAGGAATGTGTGCAACACTTGTCACAAAAGCCTCCAACTCCCCTTTTAGATACCATCAACTATCCAATTCACATGAAAAAAAGGTTCTTACTATACAATATATTTCCAATTGACATGACGCGGACATGATCGTTATTCTTAATGACAACAAGCAAGTTTCCTTACCAACTGCTCCTGTGGGATCCTTGACAGTGCTTTGAGTAGGTTGCAGTAAAACCGGCCACTCAGAGAGCTAAGGGAAGTCGCTAAGGTTAGGATCAACACTCTTTGAAGAGCTCGGGCTTTACTACATCGGTCCAGTTGATGGTCACAATCTTGATGACCTGACGGCAATTCTTAAAGAGGTCAAGAGTACAAAAACGACAGGTCCAGTGTTGATCCATGTTGTGACTGAGAAAGGAAGGGGATATCCTTATGCAGAGAAAGCTGCAGATAAATACCATGGTAAACCTAATTTAAGTCGCAGTGTATACATGAATTGTTCAATATATAATGATATCTGTCCCAAATAATAACTCTCAGCTGGAATTCATGAGCTCACCTTTTGCAGGAGTGACCAAGTTCGATCCAGCAACCGGGAAGCAGTTTAAATCAAGTGCTCCAACTCAGTCGTACACAACCTACTTCGCTGAGGCTCTGATTGCAGAAGCTGAAGCAGACAAGGATATCGTAGCAATCCATGCAGCCATGGGTGGCGGGACG
>NW_025951965.1:0-10000 GCF_023119035.1 Salvia hispanica
GTACGACTGCATCGCTTTGTCTCGCACATCCGCGAGACTCTCGCCACTGCCCTGCTCCCTCTCGCACTTCTCGTACTCCGCCGCGAACAAATTTACCTGCTTTTTTATTTGATCCCAGTGCTTGCGGAGCTGCTCCCTGTGGCGCTTGTACGCGTTCGCCGGCTTGGCCGCGTTGTATTTCTCGGCGATGCGCTCCCAATACGCAGTCACCCTCTGGTTGTTGGCGTATACTGGATCCTCCGAAACATCAATCCAACATCTCGTCAAGACGATGGATTCGGGGTCGGAGTAGTTCGTCCTTCCCGGGGCGAACTCTTCACATACCTCCGTTGTAGGCAACTTCTGGGCTCGTGCCTTGGTCCGCTTCTTCTTGGAGGCGGACCTAGAAGTGGTGGCGGCGGCGGGCCGGCCGCGAGGTGCAGCGGCGGCGGAGGGGCGGTGTGGAGACGGTTCCATGTCGGACAACCCGTATGAGTCGGTGGAAAAGTCGGGATCGTACTCGGCGTTGGTGTCGAATGACCGGTATTCGTCGGGTTCTGTACCCGGCCATCGTGCACCACCGAACATCGGACTATTCGGATAATCTCCGGAATCCATTTTGCTTGAAAATGTAGTGAATTTGATGAGAGTGAAGTGAGAAAAATGAAGTGTGAAAAATGAAGTGAAAGAGGAATATATATGTTTTGAAAATTTAATAAAATTAAAAAAAAAAAACTAAACCGCGTCGCATCGTTCGTCTCGTCCACAGTGGCGGACGATGCGACGGACGATGGGTATCCTCTGCGCATCGTCCGCGGACGATGGATTAGCCTATTGCTAGGTTATGGAATATGAATGATGATGTGGCAGAATGAATTTTTGGCTAAACTATTGCTAGCTAGTCTATTACTATTGTTGATGTTCTAATAAAAAAATATATTCGTATTTATTTTTGACTCAATCTAAAGGGTTCATACTCCTGAGTTCTGTTTTACAAATTAGTGAAAAATCCCAATAAGTGGAACCCAGATATGTTAACACATAAAATATATAGACCAATTGTTATTTAAATTAACTCTGCACTGATTTGAATTGAAACTGAAACATAAAAGTATAGCACCTTTTTAATGTAGCAAGATTAAATATGACTCCCTCTGTCTTAGCCGACGAGTTGTATTCTCTTTTGGATTGTCCAAGTTTAGTTGAGTCATATCCTTTTTTTTGGTAAAAAGTAGTACTAGTACATTTCATTCTCTTTTACTATAATTTCACTTACTTTATTCTCTCTTCATCAATTTTACTTTTATTTTCTACTTTATTTTCCATTTATTTAATTCATTTAAAACAATTTTCTTAAACCATACTTAAAAAAGAAACACTTCTATAAGTGACGGAGATAACAACAAAACCACATGGTATTAACATTCAAAATACAGTTATATCATTTTGTCAAAAATAACATTGTTTTGTGGTCATATTATATTTGATTTTATCATATCAGTTAGTACAATTTTATTAATTATGAGATAATTGAAAAAATTTAAATAATAAAGATCTTATATATTAGTTTCAAAGGTTATATTGACTAAAAGTTCGCGAAGAGTCTAATATAAATGATATAATTATCTCTAAAGAAAACTATTACGATCACATAAGCGTAAAAACTTATGATCATGCAAATGTCTATTTTTGTTTTTCCATTACATTATATCGGCCCAAATAAACCTTGACAACGTAAAAAATTAGGACTACTGCCATTCGAAACTTATTAGGTAGGCCCAATAAGTTAGTGCATTGGAACTTTTCTGATTTTGGGCCTAATTGCCAACATTGTAATTTTATCACATATTCAACTTTAGTTTTTCCCTTTTTACTGTCCCAGAATTAATGATGGTATAAGTATTTACTTTCACCATTATACTCCCAAACCCTATATATGATTTAAAAATTGTATACAAAATAAACTAAATTCCGATTATAGAGGATCTATAATGGGAATTTCTCCACCCAAAAGAGCCACAAAATTAAGCTCAAACATCTTTAGTTTGAGGACAAAATTTGAGTATATATAGAATTTTGAACAACCCTTATTACATAAAACTAAAACAAATAACTCTCCTTTATTATAAATATCGAAGGGCAGCGCTTCTTCTTCCAGCCTATCAATAGTTGCAATTTCTTATGGAAGAGACAGTTAGAAAAGCTTGAATGAATGTTAAAAAAAGATAGTAATATAATGTCTTACTTCCACATTTGGTTCCACGAGCTAGTGATGCAGAAACAAAAGCTGCCTTTTGCATGCTGATTATCTTCTCAACTTGGCTATTGACATGCTGGCAGACGCATGGCAGATCGGCGTTCCTAATGATGTTGCAGCAGCCCTGAGACGGGGCCTGCTGAGGGCCCGGTCGCTGGACGAATCTGGAGCGCGGAGGCAGTGGAGAAGATCATGCTTGTGCACATCACCAGCATCAGGTATGTTGTAATCCCTATTTTCGCCATTGCCTCTTCCTTGTAGTTGATGCTGATTGCTGCCTTTGCTTCGGTAGATGTGACTTTAAATAGGAATTTTGGATCTCAAGTTGGATTCATGAAGTTTGCTGCCTTCACGTTTTCTTTGTGCTCCTCAATTTGATTCTTTCTTAAAAGATGCCTCTTTTTTTGTGTTAAAAAGTTTTTTGAGCAGCCTCTTTGGCACACTCTATTTTTTGTTAAAGTTAAAAGGTCACGAATTTGAGTAATGGAAAAAAATATGAAAGCAAAAAGGTCATGAATTTTACTTGTGGCGGGAGTATATATTACTCCATGAAATTTTAGTAATGAGAAAATATTAAATATATATCTTAAATTAAAGGTCATAAAAAATCTTTAATTTAATGTAAAATCATAAAAATTCATTTATTAATAAATGAATTTTTTAATACAAAAAAATTGTTTTATTTTTCATATTAATACACAAATGAACGACTTATAATAATATATTAAAAACAAATCTGCACTTGATGTTCTTGTTTTGTGTTTTTTCGTGATACTATGTTTTAGTATTTATTTGTAATGAACAACTTATAATAATATATTAAAAACAAACCTAGCTGCTAATAATAATAATAATAATAATAATATAATAATAATAATAATAATAATAATAATAATAATATGAAATGTTAATAATAATAATATGAAATGTTAATAATGTTAATACTTGTGCACTTGTGATTGTTTTGTGAAACAAAAAACTTCAAAATTTCTACTTGTATTTCATTATTTCCGAAGATTTTTTTCACATCTTGTCTCACCAAGTTGTTAGTAGTTGTCCTACAAAGTGCCACATTAGTATTAAAGTTAGAAATTGGAAGATTAAATACGGAGAAACCAAACTATGTTAGCAGATGACCACACTACAGACAAGCATTGCTCCTAACATTATTATTCGGTGGATAAATCACAAAACAACTCGCTTTCACTTCTTCAATCAATTTTTATGCAGTTTTGTTTTTCTCTCTATAAACACTAAACATGCTTAAAGAATAATTGAACTATAGCTAGCTAAACACAGCACACAGTTCCTTCAAATTATGCTAAAACTCTTATGGATGTGCAATAAGTATTACATTAGCTGCTTTATGTAGTCTTTGTATTTGTAACACTGATTTTTTATTCAAAATAATGTAAGTAGTAACTTATTTCAGTTTCAGTGTGCAGCATGGAGATTGGTGTATTTTGTTTTTATGCATAAAAAAATCGTGTGTAGCTCAAAGATCAGAAGCAAGATTTGTTGCATAGTAATGTCATATGTTTTACTGTCTTTATTATAATACTACATGGAATTGGATAACAGGGGAATCCGATAACACAGAAGATGAGAAAACTGTGATAGATTAGTTGTCTAAGGCCTTTTCTTGGTATTTCCATTTAGAAATTGTTTCTTCTTTGTTATCATCACCGGCTAACAGCCTACATTTTGTTTTGATATCAAGTTTTGACACTCACAAAGAAGACAGTTGAGTGATTATCTGAAAGACAAGTTCCTTTTGAACCTGGTTTCTTAGTTGATTAGATAGCAATAGCATGTCTCCATCCCCAACAGAGTCTCCCGTGGGCGCCGATTCTTCAAAGTGGGATCCTGAGGTTATCGGCATAGTTGGCCTTGTTTGCAGCATCTTCCTGCTATTCAGTTACTACAAGATACTGGAAAGGAACTGTGCCACATTTCGTGTAATAGGTTTATCGCGAAATCCAGAGCAACGAAGGCGCCTCAATCAGCATCTTGAGGACTTCTCCTCCCAGCTCCAGAGCAGGGGTCTAGACTCCTATGTCATGCACTCCCTTCCCATTACTCAGATCAAGAAGTCGAAGGATGGAGAGTCGAATCCTAGGAATTCAGCGTGTGCAGTTTGTTTGGGTGAATTCGAACAAGAGGAGTGGGTGAAGCATCTGCCTGTTTGCTCTCATGTGTTTCATGTCTCATGCATTGATACTTGGTTTCAGACTCATTCCAGCTGCCCTCTCTGCAGATCTTATGTATGCCAGCCCGATACGCCTTGTGAATCATCAATCAACATCAACATCTATCTCGAGGCTTTAAATAGGGAGGACTTCCATCGACAGACATCAGAGCATTACCAAGAGCAACGTGATCCTTCACAACGAGTAACAGCTTAAGGCCATTTGTTAGAGTTACAAAAGGGTTGATTCTAGTGTGGTTTTTATAGGAGACTCTGAATAGGGAGGACTTCCATCGACAGATTCAGAGCATTACCAAGAGCGACGTGACCCTTCACAACGTGTAACAGCTTAAGGCCATTTGTTAGAGTTACAAAAGGGTTAATTCTGGTGGGGTTTTTGTAGGATAGTCTTAGTTGGAAAGTGTGTAATGAGATTTGAACCAATAGTGTTTTCACATTTCATACAATGTAAGAAAGAATTTGCATATTGATTAATGGATACTCAAAAATGTGAATGGATACATGGTCACATGCAGGATATCATCAGTTTTTGTTGTTTCCCTCTGTTGGATCTTGTTTATCAGTATTTGATTTGATGAAGTCAGACAGTGGCCCTTGTACATCAGATCCATAAACATGACCCATCTTCACGCGTTTCGTCTCCAAATACCGCATGTTATCCTCTGTGATGGGGGTCAGCACAGGAACACGCCCCACAACTGCCAGACCGTAGCCCTTGAGACCAGTAAATTTGGCCGGATTGTTCGTCATCAGGCGCATGGTATGAACTCCAACGTCTCGTAGAATCTGATTAAGAACACAAAAAGACACTTTCAGTGTGAGGCTTTTCCTTCCTAGAACAGTGATCAAATAAATTAGGTCAGAAGATGGATGGACCTGGGCGCCTATCCCATATTCGCGCGCATCAGCTGCAAAACCAAGCTCGAGGTTTGCTTCAACTGTGTCATGGCCTTGATCCTGCAAGTTGTAGGCCTGAAGCTTGTGACCAAGCCCTATCCCACGCCCCTCGTGCCCTCGTAGATACACTACAACGCCTCTACCGGCTTGCTCTATCAACTGCATTGCCAGTTCCAATTGATTGCCACAGTCGCATCGTCTTGATCCAAAAATGTCACCTGTCAAACACTCCGAATGAACCCTCACAAGAACATCCTGTCCATTCCCTATGTCTCCCTGAATCAACAAAACCATAAAACTTGGAACTTACTTTCACATATAACACTCTTTCTCTTGATAGAGAATGCTTGTTTTATACCTTCACAAGCGCTATATGTTCTATCCCATCCAGTTTCGAACGATAACTGTGAACCGCAAACAAGCCCCATTTAGTTGGCAAACGCGAAACTGCAGTCCTTTCAACAAGCTTTTCCCTCTTTCTCCTATACCTGATATCCAAATATTTCATCATCAAGTCACAAGCAGCATTAGATATCTAACTTTTCTCAACATTGAGAGCAAACATTATTACCTTATGAGATCAGTGATTGAAACAATTGGAATGTTATAATCCAAGGCCAACTTTCTCAAAGTGGCAATCGAGGCCATGGAAACATCTTCTGAATCAACTACGGCCGATAGAACTGAGACTGGCTGCAAACCAGCTAGTGTTACCAAATCAACAGAAGCTTCAGTGTGGCCAACTCTACTTAGAACGCCACCCTTCCTATACTTGAGAGGGAATACATGGCCCGGCCTTCTGAAATCCCCTGGCCTCGACTCAGGAGAGGACAGAGCAAGCACTGTTTTTGCCCTGTCTGAAGCGGACACTCCAGTAGATGTTCCAACTCTAGCATCCTATATAATCAAAATGTTCCTAAAAGTGTTTAATATCTCATTAAATCATTAAAAATGAGAAAGAGTTGACATATATTATACCACAGTGACAGTGAAGGAAGGAGCAGAGGAATTATCTTCATTTTGAGGGGACATCAAAGGGAGGTCTAGCCTCTCAAGGTCCTCTTCCTTCATGCCGACTGAGATTATACCCGAGCCGTTCCTCACCATGAAAGCAACCGCCTCAGAGCTCACATGAGAGGCCGCCATGACAAGGTTTCCTTCAACATGATCATCACCATCATAATCATCTACAACAAGCACAAACTTGAAACAAAATTCCCACACCAAATAATCAGCACAAGATCGATCAGACACAGAAGTTGCATCACAAAATGGGAAAATCAAACCTTTTGTTGGCGCAATGCAGAAAGAGCTTGGTCAATGGGAGAGTAGCCTGGAGATGGACAGTCAGGATCGCCCTCTGCATCGCTCACGAAGAAATCAATGGTTTCTTGAGTAATTTGGGCTTCCAAAGTTCCGAAGGGAGGAGGGATAGATTCATCATTTGATGAGAAGGTGTCTGATGATCCAAGGGCTGCAAGCTTACACGCGGTTTTATGAGGCGGGATCGGTGCGAGGTGAGTGTGAGTTGAGTGCGGGGATTTGGAGGTGATGAAGATGTGAGGAAACGATGATTGCTGAAGAGCAATGCAATCCATGTTGCTGCAGCTTATTCAGTTTCGTTACTTTGGTTGAATATATTATGTGTGAGAAAATTAGAGGCCTCTGATTATTGTCTAGTGTTATCCACTGCAATTACGTACGGAGACTTGGAGCCACATGAATGCGTGAGAAATGGCAAACAGACAAACTTGAGAACAAATCTACCACTGTTTCGTCACGTATACAAATTCGTGTGTGAACACCAAAAATATTACACTAACTAAACCATTATCCAAAATGTGTTTTCAGAGTTAGTGGACTTAGTTTGGATTTGATTTAATTGATAATCTAGTACTTAAATTAAATTAAATGTAGATAAAAACAGGGATATTAAGGCTCAAACTTGTAATTATCCAGTGCAGTTTCTCGGTTGGATGACAAAAGCAAATTATACTATTACTAGTACTCCATATCTTTTGTTCTTGTTTGAAGATGATAGTATATTTGTTCTTTTAAAACCACCAAATAAGTATCCAAAAGATAAATAAATATAATACTTTTGTAAGTTTGACACAAAAAAAATCCGATAAGTTTATCTTAGCAACGTGATTTACGTTTAATCTTCACTTTTAATATTGCAAAAAGCTCAATCCACATGAATTAAATATACAGATAGCCATACGTGATCTAATTTTACTCTGAACTCATATAATATATCATCTTACAAATTAAACAATATCCAAGATAACCAAATCACCACCGATCTGAATTATTTAACATCCATAAGGATTGATCTATATCGCTGGTTGAAAACAAATAATTGGTTGGGCTTATTCTACAATTAAATCTAAAAATACGCGTACTCTAATTATATTTAATGGATATGCATTGACACCGGTAGTTTGACAAGCTCAAATCCCCCTATATATATATTCATTCAATCACTAATTCCAAATCATCACTTGTGTTTCTACCTTTACATCACAAACAATGGAGATCGATTTGACACCCAAGTTGGCCAAGAAGATCTACGGCGGAGATGGTGGCGCCTACCACTCTTGGTGCCCCAGTGAGCTCCCCATGCTCAAAGAGGGCAACATCGGCGCCGCCAAGCTCTTCCTCGAGAAGAACGGCTTCGCCCTGCCCCGCTACTCCGATTCCGCCAAGGTTGCCTACGTTCTTCAAGGTATTATTCATTTTTTTAATTGATAAATGAACATAAATTTAAAGGTCGCATAAAACATGTCTATTAATTAAAAACACAGGCAGCGGAGTGGCCGGGATCATCCTGCCGGAGAAGGAGGAGAAAGTTCTAGCGATCAAGAAGGGCGACGCCATCGCCCTCCCCTTCGGCGTGACGACGTGGTGGTACAACAAGGAGGATACCGAGCTGGGCATCCTCTTCCTCGGCGACACCAAGACCGCTCACAAGGCCGGGTGCTTCACGGACATGTTCCTCACCGGCCCCAACGGCATCTTCACCGGCTTCTCCACCGAGTTCGTGGGCCGTGCCTGGGACCTCGACGAGGCCACCGTCAAGACCCTCGTCGGCAGCCAGTCGGGAAAGGGCATCGTGAAGCTCCCCGCCGACGCCAAGATGCCGGAACCAAAGAAGGATCACTACTCCGGAATGGCGCTCAACTGCATTGAGGCGCCCCTTGATGTTGACATCAAGGGCGGAGGCAAGGTCGTGGTGCTCAACACCAAGAACCTGCCCCTTGTCGGGGAGGTCGGCCTTGGAGCCGACCTCGTGATGCTCAACGGGGGAGCCATGTGCTCCCCTGGCTTCTCCTGCGACTCGGCCCTGCAGGTCACCTACATTGTTAGGGGCAGTGGCCGCGTCCAGGTCGTCGGAGTCGACGGCAAGCGCGTGCTCGAGACCACCATCAAGGCCGGTAACCTCTTTATCGTTCCTAGGTTTTTCGTCGTCTCCAAGATTTCTGATCCCGATGGCATGGACTGGTTCTCCATCATCACCACTCCAAAGTTAGTAACCTCATTTTACCTTTATTATTATAGTATTTTTTTTTTATGCAAATGAATATGAATTTAAAGGTTATTCAAAATTTTTGGCATCGTACATCAACTATCAACTCACACAATTATTATTATTATTATTATTATTATTATTATTATTATTATTATTATTATTATTATTATTATTATTATTATTATTATTATTATTATTATTAACTCTGTGAATGTTGATTTTGAATCCGGATTGATTGATTGGTTGGTTGGTTTGTAGCCCTATTTTCACGCATCTGGCGGGAAGGACTTCGGTATGGAAGGCTCTGTCGCCGGAGGTGTTGAGGGCGTCGTTTAATGTTCCGGCGGATGTGGAGGAGAAGTTTAGCTCAAAGAGGAAGGCGGAAGAGATCTTTTTCCCGCCACCGAATTGATCCAACGTCTTCTTTTTTTTTTTCAATCATTTTTTGTTCTTAATAAATAATTAGCGATGAGCTGATGAGCATTTCAATTTGCACGGATTTTGGAGTTATTTATTCTATTATTGTTAGGTTTCTTTCATAAACTTCAACTTAAGTTTATTGCAAACTTGTTTACCCGTTATTTTGCGAATTTAATTTTTATTTTTCTTGTTCAACTGTGTTTCTTAATATTGTTTCTTATTGGTCGAGGAAAAAATTCCACAATTGCAATAATATTGTTTTCTTTATATTGTCCTAATAGTAAATACTACCTCCGTCCCCCAAATTTTGACCGATGAGTATATAATTTGCACGGATTTTGGAGTTATTTATTCTACTATTGTTAGGTTTCTTTCGCAAACTTCAATTTAAGTTTATTGCAAACTTGTTTACCCATTATTTTGCGAATTAATTTTTTATTTTTCTTCTTCAGCTGTGTTTCTTAATATTGTTTCTTATTCGTCGATGAAAGAATTCCACGATTGCAATAATATTGTTTTCTTAATATTGTTTCCTTTTAGTAAATACTACCTCCGCCCCCTAAATTTTGACACACTTTGACCCGACACGAATTTTATGAAATGTAATGGAAAATGAGTTTAAAAAGTTGGTGGGATGTGGATCCTACTTTTAAAGTACTCGTATTAGTTTTATAATAAAATGTGAATAGGAATGAGTTAGTGGAAT
>NW_025951966.1:0-8000 GCF_023119035.1 Salvia hispanica
AAACGTGATGCATATACTTATGTGATGACTCCATGTCATTTTCAGTGAATAGTGTTGCACTATTCACATGTTGACTATGGTTAAAGATGGTAGAAGTTATTTTTGTTACTACACTATTATTACACTGTCGTTTCTGACTTGTCCCATCATTTGTAGGAAGTTGGGGTTTCCTGAAGATAGAATACTAGCTTTGCGAAGAAGCTTTAGCTCATTTTTGTAACATCATAAATTAGATATAATTAATACATTTCTCATTTGAAGAGAAATGACTATATTCTGTAAATAGACATTTAATATCCCTCTGCTTTATAAATGTACATGGACAATTATTTTATCGTTTCATGTATCCTCTTGTACATTAAAGTCCTTGATCAAAATTAGTTTCACGTTGGCTCTTAACTATCAATTAAAACTCATCAAGAATTTTAATACCACAAAACATAGAGTTTAAAATACTACTTGCTTTAATATAATTATTTACTCGATAAACGTTCAAGGACGTTAATTTGAGCGGGGTATTACATTCTACCCCTCTTAAAAGAAATTTCGTCCCGAAATTTGCACGATTTAATTATGAACAACTATGGACCTTGTACTTTCACAGTGTTTTCACTTTGTTATATGATTTCGTTCTTTAACTATTGCAACTCTCGCAAAGAACTTCTGTCAAAGATCATTACTCATATTTAAATTTAATCATTTCCTCTTTACAACATTTCAGGTTGTACATGCGGGAAAATCGTGTTCGTTTTTCATAGTTTGATAGTAATATCAAACGATCATTCCTTCGATAGCCCTTTTACCTTTTTCTATTTTAACGCCTTGGCGATCTTAGTTATTCTTTCGAGGAAAAGAGATACTTATAGGAATCTTAGTCTCCTTTAGTAAACGGTAATTTCGTGCGATGAGCACAAGGCATGTTTGTTATTAAAACCTTCTGCTAGAGAGAAAAAAAAAATATATTGGAAACTCTCGTTATTTGCGGAATTTCACATTGCATTTCCATAGAGTTCATGCCTCTAGATCCTTAACATGTTTACTTCAAAAGTTAAACCTAGTTCACATGATTAGGGACATTTTAGTCCAGTCTTTGATGTACGGTGTTGGCACCCTAGCTTGTTTCTTGTACAATTATCATTAATACTAGTACTGTTGTTCCGTTCTTCTTGAAAGCCTTTTTCTTTTTACAGGGTCCGTGAGAATTTTAGCGCTCCTCCTTGGATTGTAAGTTCATAGGCCTCGCATTTTTGGTATTTTCGATGGGGCTAACTATACTTAAGAAACCTTGAATTCATTCGGGTATTGGGGTCTCCAAAATGGCACGACTCCCCCTTTCGATGGTCCATCGGGATTTTATCAGTGGCTCTAGGTTCCACTTTGTTTGAATCGCAATTCGTACTTGTAAAGCTTAGCGCAGAGCCTTTTCGCACTTATTTGGCTAACGTTTTCCTTCTTATCATCCGGATAGGTAGGTACGTCATCTATGGAGACGAAGATAAACTTGTTGGATACGCATTTCCTAAGTTTCTCATATACTGTTATACATGTTATTACCATTTATTCCTTATGATCATATCAAGATAAAAAGGTCTCTTTCATATCAATATTGGAAAGGGCTCTCCAGGATACGTTATTTGGTTGTATTTATGGTTGGCGACAGTCGTATTTCGACTTTATCTACAAAATACATCAGCTCTCTTTAGTTGATCGAACCACTTTGTCTATGAACATTATCAACGTTCCCTCTTTTCCTTGGAGTAAGTACGGATGATCTTCCGGGCAATACGTTAGGTTTGAGAAAGCCTGAATTTAGGGGTCTACCGAGTTATACGTTGTGTGATTTGACTTTCCTTTGTCTGGTATGGTTTTCTAGAGGTCGAAGGTGAACTCTAATTGTTAACCTGATGGTTATTTGGGTAAAGTGTTGAGAAATAGGCCTGGACATTCGCATGGCATTTCAATTTTCGATATTTCTTTCTTTCTTCGACTTATCGGTTTGGTTACGAGGTAAAGAAAACATCACTAGCGTGGTACTTGCATGGGTATCCATGGTAATCTCGTTGGATCTTATTTTCTATCATAAGGCTAGGAAAGCAATTTGTCATTCCTTGGATTGTGACGTGATTTTCAGTCATCTCCTCCATTCATAATGTCCAAAATTCTAAGTCTTGAGTTAAGGCTTTACGTTCTTCCCCTAACGTGATTCTTAAACTTTTGGCGTGTGCAAGAGGTCTTTACGATTCATTCCTACTGATGGAGTTACTCTTATTTTCGACTCAAAGTATCCTATAGTGAGTCCTAAGTTATTTGCAAATCTTTCGTGTCTCTTTTCAGGCTGCCTTTGCCTTCGTGCGTACGTCCCTGTTTGTGACATGACTCTTTATCGATGTCGTCAACGAGGTAGTTATTGCTGGTTCATCTAGGGTTGAACTTAAAATGCTTCCAGTTGTTGGCACGGATTCGCTCTTGCTCCTACTTCTGGAGGCTTAGGTGATTTACTAGAAATGATAATTCTTGATAAATCAAGTCCCGATTCTATAGTGGTTCTTGTTATATTTAGAATACTAGGTAGCATTGGTTTAATAGTTCTCCCTTACAGGTCGGAAGCAGTTGGCTTTCTTAATTCTTTCATTTAGTTCTATCATGGTCGCAATTCCCTTTGTTATTGACGTCACATTTTCTTCCGCTTCCCTTTGCTTCGAGGTTCTGGTATGAGCATTGTAATCAATATTGGTTTTACTTCGGTGTGGGCGTCTCGATGCCTAAACTTGATAGAGGGCTCGGGGTATGATAGTCCTACGTAGCTGGTTAATGTCATTCTCGTCTCGCGCATTTTTCTATATCCACTCGAGTGGGCATATCTTGGTGTGTAGGTCATAGTTGGTTACTGAAATTCTTCTATGTTTCGGATTGTAACAATCTTTATTTATTTATTATTATTATTACGGTATGTTTTAATAATGTACTTGTCGTACAATCCTCCATTGGCTTGTTCCAAGTCATGTCTGTTGGTTGCTCGATGTCATTATCTTCTACGTACTTCCCACCAAACTAGTTGGCTGGAAAGGTACCGTACGCAGCCTAAACATTTCTGCTTTGTGTAACATAGAAAGTAGAATATACACTTTGGCTCATGTAATCTACGTATCGGTTTTAGCTGGGTCTCCTATTTCATCGAATGTTGATAGGCCCTCTCTTTTTTTTCTTTTTTTTTTTTTCGTAGAGTTAGTTCATTTTAATTCGACTAGTGGAAACGATTCAAGTAGTGGCGGTAAAGATGTTGTAATCTCATGTCTCTCCTTTCATTCACCTTACTTCAGTTATTATTCCTTTCCATGTCTTTACTCATGGATTTTGGGTCGTTCGACTCTCTTGGGTGGTGTTTTGTTCGAAGCGTAATTGATAGCGTACTTGAACACTAACATGAAATCATAAACGATACTTATGGTCTCTAAGATACAACTTTCTTATATAGCTTGCCGAAAAAAGACAATAATGAAAAGGGATATAACAGAATAGATATAAAGGAAACTGGCTTAAAGGGGACGGGGTCTTATCATAGCAACTGGTTACAAGTGGACAGACATCATGGTCACAACTGGGAAACACTCTGGGATATCAAGGTTATGGTGCAGGTTGGGTAGGGTTGATGTCTGGATTGCCGTTGGGATCTTCCTCGGAATTCTCCTTCTCGGAGCTTTTATCGGCATTGGTCATAGCCGCACTACTCTTTCTACGTGCCATTTGGGCTTCAGTTGACTCACGCTGGTGATGCTCCATGTTTTCATTAGAAGCAATCTCATCGAGATGCTTCGTTTTCTGCTTGGACTTCGAGGGTGCATTGGGTTCTGGTTCAAGGAGATCTGTCCAAGGGGACTGTGGTCTAGACTTGCTACCAGCAAGGTTTGGGGAGGCATCCTTCTTATCTAGCTTCATCTTCGGTCGCTTCATGTTGCCCACAGAGGTCTCTTCCGATGGTGGGCTGGGCCTTGCTCGAACTAGGGAGGGGCGTGGATTATCAAGGATCCGTAAAGGCAGCATTCCAGTGTAAGTGGCTCGTGGGAAGGAATTCTTCTTGGGCTTCGACTTGACTACGGCCTTGCCCCGTCGGTGTGCCTCGCACATAGCCTTGAGTCGTTGATTGTTTGCCTCTATGTCTACAGACTTATCACTCTCGGATGAAGTTGATGACGATGATGATGAATCGATGATTAACTCTAGGTTCCTTTGAGATGGTCCTGCTTCATTCGTTTTCTTTGTTGGTCGTATTTGGATGGTTGTTGAAGGTTTCTTCTGAGATTGAGGAGTAGGCTGCTTTGCTGCTTGCTTTTCTATTGCTGGGACTGGATTTTCAGGTTGCGCGCGGGATCCTTGGGGAACCTGACCGTATACGATGTACGTATAATGGACTTCCCCTAGAAATCCTAGCATGTCTCCTATTAGATCAAACTGGGGGTCCATGTAGCCAATGTATCGGTGAGCAATTCCTGCAGCCCATAACTGCCAATCCACTGGTAGTAGAAGGATCACTCGATAAATCCCATCAAAGCCTGTTACTCCGTATTGATGGGCATCGACCCACAGTCGACGATAGTGTGAAAGGAATTCCCCTAAATCATCATTGGGACTGGGAGCATAGTTCCGGTATCTTGCGATCACGCGAGCAGCTCGTGCGATGTTACGTTTTCGTTCAGCGCTTTCCTTACTAGTCATCTGTAGAAAACACTCGTTCACCATATATTGCATATAGAAGAAATCTAAGAGGGCTTAGATTCTTAATCATTTATTATTTTCAAGCATCGGAAAATGCTTGGGTGATACTCTAAGGTGTCATATGTGGTATTTGCATTTAGATAATAGTCGATTTGAAGTATTCATATGGCTAGAATACTTGAAGCATGCCTAGCAACGCCGTTCACTTACTTTATTTACCATTTATTTCCCGCTCAGGAAAGCGGAAATGAATTCTTTCTATTGTAGATAAAATCTCTAAATAGTGTGACGAACCGATTCAAAATTTCCTCAAGTTGATTCGTCAATCCCCTTGATAGAATTTCCATTCCTAATAAATTCCCAGAAAGAACTGGAGGGGTCACGTCTGTCCCACTTAAAATCCAGACTCCTAGACAGAATTTATCAGCACGGTGTAGTTGTCACTATTAAGGCCCATATAGTAAAAACACACTACTTCATTCAAGGATCCACTTTAAAGAGTACGAGTTACTTCATTCATCTATCATGCATATAAATAGAGCAAGAAATCTCTATTGCTCACGTGTTTGAATATCATCAACTTTACCTTGGGAGAGGAAATTACTTCTTTCTTGGTTGAGCGTGATGAGTTGGAGTGCTGAGACCTTATTAGGCTACTGGGTTAGTCTAGCAAAACGAGTCTAGACAATGGCTGAAAGAAGACTCTCGGGTTCAAGCCAGAAAAGAACTGCTCTGATACCACTCTGTCACGACCCAACTTTGCTTACTATAGCAAGGTTCGATATACCGTGACTGTGGTGGATAATAAGAATGCGGGTTGGGTAAAAAAAATGGACTTCATGGTTGAACTTTCTGACTGTAGAGTATAAACATTGAATACATGAATAGAATGGCTCGATCACAATGACTCGAGTCGGGGACAATACAATATACTGGTTAATTATCAGAGTCTTTAGAGAAATAAAGAATTTCACTTGCTTTAATGCACAGCGGAAGGAACTGAACGCGGTTCCATGTATGAAGACACGAACCTCCGAGAGTATTGAATGGAACTATAAGTAGGTCTGGTTTAATTAGCACCCTTCCCTCCATCACAGCTCAACCTGCACATTTAGAAGTACATGCAGGGCTGAGTACAAAAGTACTCAGTGAACACATTGCCGAAAACTACAATAATACATTTGAAAATATTGTCAAGCCATTATCACAGTAACACTCAGGGGTTTTATTAAAAAGACCTGAGTTTACTAAATACCATTTTTCGACTGCACAGTCTAAGTTCTTTCTGTTCTTTGCCATATCTGTACATCTTGTGCCGTAGAGATGGTGTTCTCCTACGGTCACCTTAACTTTCATGTGCCGGGAAAGTGGCCACTTTCCACGAGCACCGGACCGGCCAACCCTCTCGATGACACACGGTCCACGTGTACACTAGTCCAAGTAGGGACTCTCCCCTTGCTGGGACCCGAATTCGATTTCTTACTTTATTTGGCATAGCACATTCGGTATAACCAAACAGATAGGCATCATACATAAAACAAAACATTTAAGGCATGACAACATTATTTTCATAATTAATCATCATAAAATAATTCTTTATACTTTTATCCATTGTAGGATAGGAAAGTTCACCTCGTATGCTTCTTACTCCGTATGACAATATTAACCCACTTGGAGTTAAATTCCTTGCGATGGACCTTGTCCAATAAAAGATAATAAACTATTTAGCTTCAAAGAAATAACAATAGCGGATGATATGCTCTTAGGATATGCATCCTATTTTCCTTCTCTCTTTCATAAACTCATTCACTTTAATTAAACCCGTAGATTTAATTATTGGTATTAATTAATCGAGAGATTAATTAATTTAATAAACTTGAGGATTTACATACAAACCCACTTACTCAAAATTAATTCAAGAGAATTTTATCTCGAGCGATTAATTCAATCATAAATAATGAATTCCAAATAAGGACTAATTAATTTTAGTCTAACACTCATTTGATATTTGAAAGGCCCAAAAGTCAAGGGAGCAAAATCATTATTTCAATTACCTACTGAGTCAAACTAGCTGCTATACGTAACTTCTTTCTGATCATCATTTATCTCTATTCTCTTCCTAACTCTCTCTCTCTCTTTCTTTTTCTTTTCTAAATTTTCGCCACACAAGGTGCAGCCTCGAGTTTCTTCACGATCGGGAATTCAAACAACATCCGATTGTCACGAAATTTTAACCAAAGGTAGAAGACTCATAAAGGATCATTCTTACCGAAGGAGATCAAATTTTAACGGTTAGATTTTCCAGAAATAATTTCGGAAGTGGCTGTCGGTTTCTACAGTAGCAGCGTCGATTTTCTATACGATCGGGGGTTCAAACGTAGTCCGATCGTTCTGAAATTTTAAAGGAAGGTAAACAACTTATCTAACTTCATTATGACCAAAGGAAATTTCATTTGGACGGTTAGATTTTCTATTATAAATTTCCGAAGTGGCTGCTAAAACAAGAGGCTTATTTTGAAACATGTTAGGAGATTTTCTAGTTTCTTGAATAAAAACAAATATGACGTATTTGGTAAAAGGAGAGCATGCTTGGTTGTGATTCTATGTTCTATATGAATTCATGCTAACATGACGTTTCTTTTATCATTGTAAACATTCAAATACCACTTGTTATTTTATGCATCTAGATTAGTGCATCAAATATGTAATTAGAACGGGGTATTACAGAATCTTCATCACAAACTATCATAGTTTGTTATTCTGATACGTTTGTTACATCCAAAATATTACTATCTATATAATTTACATTCTTTGAATTGAATTCTCACTTACTACGACATTTAAATGATAAAATATTTCCCGGAACAAGTAAATTAAAATGCTTTTTGTCTCTATTTTCAGTTATTCTTTGATGTGGTAAAATAGTTTCATCCAAATTTTTTCATAGAAACATATCTTTGCTCTTGATATTTTTGACTAATTTGATGCTTACTCTTATGAAGCAGCAAGATACTTATAGTTTGGTATATAATGATTTATCCGTCTTTTTTGCAAGATAGACGAAGTGGTTCTACAGTCAATACTTCTTTTTCGTCAATATAATTCTAAGAGACTCTAATTATATATTTGTAACATCCCAAAAATGACCCTAGACGAAATTTGCTATTCAATGAGAAAATCGGTGAATTAGAGCTTTTAGCAAATAATTCAATACCGAAAATAATAGTAATTTGTCATAATTATAAGGAAAGTACCGTTGAAGTTAAGTGTTGGAATTGAAATATGAT
>NW_025951967.1:0-2000 GCF_023119035.1 Salvia hispanica
TTTCCCAGATCTAGGTAATTAGAGTAGTTTCTTAGATCTAGTGATTGTTCGGTTTAGTTTCCGTGCATGCTTTTGTTGTTCCGCCTAGATCTAGCTGTTAGCGTAGCAGTTTAAAATCCCAAGTTAAGTTTAATTTTCCTCAACCCAAAAAAAATGCGTGGCAGCAGCCAACCCAAAAACAATTCCCAAATCCTTGAGCATGATTATTACGCATCCATCTCTGTGGGATCGATCCCTACTTCCCTGTGCTAGGTTTTAGTAAAGTGGTTGAGGGTTTTTTTGAAGGAGTGCTCTGTGTGTCCGACGACCAGGATTTTCCGACGACCAACGAGTTCCTAGACCGTGTGATCTAGCGGATTTGTTGGACCTAGGAAACCTGTTATTTTCTTTCTGTGCACACAGTGACTACCCCCATCTACTAGTGTGTCTAGTAGACCTTCAAATGGCGCCGTTGCCGGGGAAGGATGGCGTTTATTGTTATTGCGTTTAAGGATTTGGTGTAAATATTTTAATTTCTGTTATTTTCTTTCTCCTTGACAGTTTATGAACGCAGGCTTCCATTCTGGAAGTTGGGCGAGCTCATCTGGGTCAGGGAGTGGCCAATACAAGTGGCGAGTCAAGGAATCTACGTCTACCATCACCACCAGGTCAGGTTTAAGGACGAGAGACCCATTTCCGTTCGAATCAGAAAGTGAGAAGGAGTGGAACTCATCAGGAGAAGAGGACCCGAAGTCGTCCACCGAAACAGAGCAATCCGAGACTGAGGAAGAGGAGGACGTGAATATGGCACACGTAGTGGACCCCGATCCGGAAATAGGTTCGCTCACCGCGCATCTAGACGGCGAGCCGGCCCATGCCATAGTCTCAAACCCGCGTAGGAGGTCTATTGATATCAAGACAAATGTGCTCGGAGTTTTGCCCACATTCTCTGGACGAAGGAACGAATGTCCTTACGAATTCCTAAACGAGTTCAGTAAGTTGTGCAGCATTCAAAAGAGACCTAACGAGGCGACTGAGGAGGACTACCGTTTACGTGCAGTCCCGTTTGCCCTAAAAGGGGAAGCCAATACTTGGTTACTAAGGCTTCCACCAGACTCGATTAACACATGGAAAGATTTCAAGCTGGAATTCTTGGATTATTTTTTCCCTTCCAACAAGACGAATGCCTTGAAGAAGGAGATTCAGGAGTGCAAGCAGGAATATGATGAGTCTCTGAGTTCTTATTGGTCCCGGTTCAAGGGGTTGTTGGATGCTTGTCCGAACCACAGGATGATAGAAGCGGAGACCTACTATCTGTTCTACGAAGGTGCAAATCCTGAATCAAAGGACTTGATGAATTCCTCGAGCGGGGGAAACTTTACCAAGAACAAAGCAAGTGAAGCCAGAGAAACTTTGGGAAGGCTGATCGAGGCGAAGAAAGCCTATGATAACCCGCGAAGCATATTGAGGAGAGGGTCAGCCAATGCAATAACGGAACAAGATGACAAGAAGGTGGAAGATAGGATCGATAAACTGGAGAAAGCATTGCTGAATGCAATTGAGAAATACAATCCGCATGCTCCAGTAGAAATTGAGAAACCCCCTGGTCCAGAGGAAAGGCAACTTCAGCCGTATTACAGTCAGCCCTGCGAAGGGGAGTGCCAAGCTCAGGCAAATTCGATGGGAAGTTGGAATCCCGATGGAAGTTGGAACCAAGGAAGACAGAGGGATGCTCCATGGAGGACTCACCCAAACTTTAGGTGGACTGACCATGATCAAGGCCAGCCACCCCCACTTCAGCTCACGAATTATGCACACGGAGAGGCAAAGTCAACCGGTCAGGGAAAAGTCAAGAGGGGCAATTGCAACTGGGGTACAGGAATCAGGACCATACTAATTGGGGAAATAGGAATCAGAACAATCCAGGGAGCTCCTATGTGCCACCTCATCAGAGAAATAACCAGGGGAACTACCAGAATTCCCAACCGAGTCATCAAGGGAATCAAGGGTCTAGCAACCAA
>NW_025951968.1:0-1000 GCF_023119035.1 Salvia hispanica
AAATATGATGACATTGCAGAGTGTAGGTCTCCTGCAAGGCAATGGAGTAGGTGTACAACTTTTTCTTATTTGACTAAAATGCACCTGAAGGCATTTGGGTATTTTCGACCGAAAAATGACTACAAATATCCGATTTGTGATTAGTAAAAGGGTAGGGTTATGTGGAGGTATTTTTTTTTCCTAGGGGTCTGCAGTATAACTTTTGAAAACGTTATGAACTTTTTATGTAGTTCACTAAAAAAAATAAGATGAATATAACTACAAGTATCCTCTCAAATTCTGTTTTGCCTAAACAGTATTCCTATACATCCAAAATGCAGGAAACAAAATAAAGTAATAACTGATATACAAGTTGAGTAGTTTCAGAAATGTGATCCCTTTCTCGACATAAATATACATTTTCTTGTGTAGATTGTGGAAGTTGAGCTAGGTGGTTTCAGCTGAATCCGGTTTAACATCATCTGACTTGGCTTCAGATTCCAAGATCTCGCAGTTTTGAATATTTGGATGCTATTGAATTATTTCCAATCCCATGTTCTTCTCTTCTGTAGCAATTCTCATTACTTGTGAGTTTTAAATTGTCAGCTTATTATCTTTTGATCTGTATTTTGTTTAATGGCGTTCATGCTTCATATATAGTTTTTAATGTAATTATTTTGTAGTAGGATTGTGTATTTATGTATCTATTATCATTTTATTAAAGTACATTTTTTTGTAGTATATATTTTATGTTAAGGCACTAAATTTTAGTAGTACTATCTTTACGCTGATAAATAGAAAAGTTTTTTTTTTGTTTGCACCCAAATATGTATACTGCCAAGGAGGTTATAATTTGGACCATTAGATTTCAGAATTTAACGTCAATATGTAAATAACGTTAATAAAAAATGTTAACACAATGTAAGTTTGACATTGTGATTGTCATTGTGTTGATATTTTTTGTTGACGTAATTTGTCACTATTGACATCTAATAATGAAATCTAATGGTCTGAATTATAA
>NW_025951969.1:0-3000 GCF_023119035.1 Salvia hispanica
CAGTGAATTTTATCCCAAATTTTAAAAGATTAGCGAATTCAGAGTGACAGTTATTTATTCACATATTAAATCTCAACTGGGAGTAACATCTTAAAACTATTCCAAATTGCACTTGAATGAACAGACTATTTTAACAATAAAAAGAAAAATCAAGATGTCCATTTCGCTGTCAGACTGTTAGTCCATTTATCGAATTGCAATTTGCAAATATTAGAGTTACCTGTATATCTCACAAATTGTATATTTGAATAAAAATTTGATGTGATGTTGGAATGTCATACAATTAAGTGTGGAAGACTGTTATAGCTGAACATTTATATTTTATGTTGTCCTTTATAAATTACTATTGTTAACCCACGTGCGATGTACGACGGAATATTTTTTTGTCATACGATTTTAGATTTTGAGTGAATTACATAAATGGTATTTGATCTTTCACTTTCGCACGTAAAATGTACCCGATCTTTATTTTATATCGTTTTTGGTACCTATAAATCACATTTTTGGTACATGATGACATCAGGTACCAAAAATGTAATTTTCTTCCCAAAATGCTCTTTAAACAAATATTTTCCCATTTATATCATAGAAGGTATTTTGGGCAAACATAAAATTAGTACCAAAAGTGATATTATAATATTTTCTCTCATTCTCCTAATTCTTTATATTATTATTATTAATCAATATTAATATTAATATTATTTTTAGTATCATTCAATTATATTTAATTATTATTGTTATAATACTAAAAATTGATAGTAATTAATAAATAATTATAGTATAATTATATAAATTACGAATTACATAATATTATTTAATAATTATTATTATTATTTTACATTAAATTAGTAACTAATCAATATAGATTATTATTGTTATAATACTAAAAACTGATAGTAATTAATAAATAATTATAGTATAATTATATAAATTATGAATCACATAATATTATGTAATAATTATAATTATTATTTTACATTAAATTAGTAACTAATCAATATAGCCTTAATAAAAATTAAAATTTAACATTGTGAATTGTATTCATAATGAAATAAAAATTTGAATATTTTTAGTTAGGTGTTTCAACCTTAAAATGAGTATAAAATAATTTAATAAAAAATATTCAATTGATTTAATTACTTTAAATAGTTAATTTAATTAGGCATTTTGTTTTTATTTATATTATGAATGCAATTAGATGTATGTATAAACCACTAAAAAGAAAGAAGAAAAAAGAAGCAAGAAGAAATATAAACTAAGGAGAAAAAAGATAAAAGAAAGGAAGATAAAATACTAAAAAGAAAGGAGAAAATGAAGAAAAAAGAAAGAAGAAGAAACTAAAGAAGAAAAAGAGAAATAAGAAAAGAAGAAAAAATAATCACATATTTGGTACTATTTAATGGAAATTTCCAAAAATATCCTCCATGAAAAACAATCACATATTTGGTACCTAGGGTTATTTTTGTCACTGGGTACCAAAAACGATATAAAATAAAGATAAGGTACCATTTATGTAGTTCACTCTTAAATTTTTAATCGATTAATTAAAATAAGAAACAATATAATTATATAGTAAGATTTAAAATGGAAAAATATACTACTATATAATAAAAATTCAATAAATATATACTCCTCAATTCATTTTACACTTAAAGACATTAAATTAAACATATTTAAAATGAAATTAAGACAAATACAATTATTTGGATAATGATAAAGAGACTATATTAAGTGTTGACATTTTTGAAAAATATGTTTAAAACAATCCATCATATTTCTCTACTAAAAATAATAAATTGTGTAAAGATAAAGATAAATACTATGTATGTTTGAGTTAAGGACGTTACAATTCTTCCCTCTTTAAGAAATGTAAGAAATACAGATATAAAAATCTGGAACCATATACACGCGGTACTCTAACTATTGTAATTAAAGAAAAAAGAAATAATAAATGCAATGGAAATTACAATGAAAATTAGTCAAGAAAAACCCTCTTTCCGCAAGACAAATTACATCACGATTAGTGCTCTCGGATTGACGTATTTTTTCCAAAGATGAAACGAATTCCTCCTAACGTATATTACATCTCAAATGTGCTAGGCACCTATAAACTTGATGAGGCTTCAAAATCGAGCAAAACAGTGTTCCTAAAATGTGCAATAAAATGTTTAGAGCTTGAGAGAGAATGAAGAATGTTTTGTTAGTGTGTATTTCATTCACAACTCTATGTCTTTTATAGGTACAAAATTAGTACATGAGAGAACATGGAATTAAAACATCATAAATTATAAATTCAAGACAATATATGTTACAAAATTTGCTAAATGCTCATTATTTTATTTAAATATTTGTAACCACCAATGAGTCACGGTAGTGCTTAAAGAATTAGTCAAATGCTAATTAAAATATCTAAATAAATATTCATGAGAGTTACTTAAAATATTCAAATTGGTCCATAACTTATAAATATTTCAGTATAAGGACAAAACATATAAATATTTCAAGAAAAGGCAAAACTCGTCTTTTATATATGTATAGATATTACTACTCTCCGACCCGTAAAATATTTCTATTGCTATCTCTCGAACCGCCCATTATTAGTCCAATTTCCCTATTAAAAATGCATTTTTGTAATGTATACACGCTGGTCGAATTATAATTTTGTATGCTTTAATAAGAACAAATTAATTATTGACTTTCTAAAGTTATCTGAAATATTACACCATATTGGTTAGAAGTCAATGACACTTTGCATGAAGTTCTCATGTCTCTCAGAGCACATGAGAGTGCCGTGTACACGGCCGCAGGGGCGAAGCTACCTTATAATAATGTGGGGCAAATGCACCTGCTCAAATATGTTTGCATGTACTAATTTATTATCCAATTTTATAAAAATATTTGAATTTCCTTGTATTTGCCCTCTTCCTAGATGCTCAAAATTTCCTCGCATATAATTTTGCCCCCTTATATCTATAATACTGGCTCCGCCCCTGTACATGG
>NW_025951970.1:0-19251 GCF_023119035.1 Salvia hispanica
TAATAGCCCTTTTTTGGGTAAAAGGTTGGGCCCAAGGAAGTACTGAACTCGTTATCGAGTTGGCCCCAATGTAAAGAGGCGGGGGCTTTGCTATTTCATCATTTTAGATGTTTCCCCAAATTTGGAGTTTTTATTTGATGCGCTTTAAGTCGAATTTTTTGACAAGTTAAAAGAGTTTAAGGCATGGGAACGTCGGGAAAACGATCAAAGCCCAATCGATCGGGGGGCAATTTATCGGTTTTTTGGACTCATCTAGAATTTAATCCCAATTTTCGCCCGGGGCACACCCCAAATGGTATAGGGGAAAGAAGCAATGGGACCTTTTAAACATGGTTCGATCGATGAGAGTTTGCCATTTTTTTTGCACAACTAAATGGATGATACTTTCGGTTTCCTTTTTTAAGGCCATTTTTGTCCGTTTTTTATGTCAAAGTCACTCCCCGTCCATTATTTGCATATTTTGTCTATTTTGGTATTTTGACGTGTTTTGTGAGAAATGTGCATAATTGACCCAAAAGGGGGGCCAAAAACCCAACGTCAAAATCTAGTGGGGGGCCCGCCGCGGATGGGCGCGACGCCCCCCCATCGGGAAGATCAATGCTGGTCCCCCTTTGAAAAAAAAACCTTGGAATAGTCTCGTCCCGACCGAATCGTGGGCGGCCCTTCGAGGAACGACTCTGGGCAAACGGGGCACCACCGGCCGTGGGCGGCCCCCCCGGGGGCAAAACCCGAAGCCCAGATTTGCGCCGTTTACCATTTTTTTTGGGAATCTTTCCCCACAACAAGGATTTTTTTTTCCCCCTATAAATAAGACCTCAAGCTTCATCAAAAAGACTTCTACTTGCAAAATACTTATGAGATCAAGAGCTAAGCTTCATTTGTTTAAGGGGTTGGGGAAAATTTCAAGAACATCAAACACAAGGATTTCTCGGGGGTTTTATTTGCTTTAGTTTGATGTTCACATTGTCTTCCCTTCAATCTATGTTTTTAGCTTATTCAAACGAATAGAATCACTATTATTATTACATTGTGTTTGCTTGTGCATTTATAAGATGTTTTATAAACATTTAAATGCATAAGAAGTAAACAAAGTCTAAGTCTTTTGCTTAGTAGACCGGTTGTGGGCGTCGTCCACTTTAAGGTAACACGGTCAGATCTATGCAATGCTTTGCAAAAGAAAAAGAAGAATTTCACAACCTAGATAGGCTTTGGCTACCTATCGTGAAAGGTTGCAATGTCAGTCCGCATATTTCTAAGCCTTACTGAAATAATTTGACATTGGTGTGGTATAGCACTGAACGGATCTAACAGCAAGACGTGTCTTTATGCTATCTACTGAAAGACTAGGTCTTGATAAAATATTATTTCTTAATCTACATATGTTAGCATTGAGCATACGGTATTGATTATGCACTACTTTGACTTATCAAATGGTGCGGGTTTTTCGCAACCCAATAATCCCGATATATTGGGTAGTGGTGATTAATATCTAGCGGTGCTAGGATTGCTATTATGTTGAAACGTGCACGAGGTGAGTCTCGTTTGATAATGTCCTCAAGAGGAGCTCGAACAAGGTTTTATTATTCGGAAAACTGGCCAGTTGGAGTTTTATTACTCTATGAATAATAAATAAATGATTCTTGCTAAGTCCACTCTTGGAATTAATAAGATATTAATTAATTAAGTCCATAGCAGACATTAATTAATTAATGGACATTTATATCTTAAGCGCGGGAAATAAATAATAAAAGTGGAAACCCGGATTACTTGTAATTTCGGATTTGGATGGGGAGAGTTCAATATTACTTCTGTAGTGGCTGCTCGTAATATTCCAATATAAGCTTGTATTAAATTGTGGGTTCAATTTAATTAGTAAAAAGCTAATTGGGCGAGCCCATATCCAAAACCTTCCATAGATCCCTGTCTGGGCCCAAAAGGAACTTAATATAAATAGGAGAATAAAGGAGACAGAATTATCACAATTTCATTATTTGTAATTTTCGAAAATTTCAGCTTCCCCAGCTGTAGGAATTTTCGAATTCTACTCCTTTTCCCAAAAGGATTTCTTCTGTCTTCTTTATTCGAGTCCTAGTATTTTGATAAGATCAGCCCACCCTGATATCGAGATACAGTTCGGGAACCAGAGAGAAGATCCGTGGTCTAGTATTGAAGATCATCACGTGGAGAAGGCGCGAGCAATCGTCGATTCTTTGGAGAATCAAATCGGTAACTCTAAACCGTAGAATTCATGTTTAGGATTTACTTTCTATGAGCATGAATTATTTGCGTTCTAGCATGCAATTATCTGTTTAACATGTGAATTGATTAATCGCATAATCGGTCAAATAGATCCTCGTCTGATTTATTTGTTTTGTACAAGTCTTCCGCTGTGCAAGGGGCACCAAACCCCATCAATTGGTATCAGAGCCAATTTTTGGCTCTGATTATGTGGATTAATTTCATGTTATGTGAATTGCTCGAATGCATGTTTTTCTTCGTTAGGTTTGTGTTTTTGTTTTTATCAATCATGGAAAACACGAAATACGAAGAAGACAAGGTTGCGCGTATATCTCTCGTGCGTTTATGTGATGGGTTAAATTCAGTCAATGCGTAATCATTACTTCCATGTTCTAATTTACATGGATTCAAACTTGATTCTGTTTACGTGATTTTGCACACACATAATATGTAATCATTATGCGATTTGGTTTACAATTCATAATGATTGTTCAAGAATAGAATCAAATCGATGATTCATTCTGAATCGCGACCCTATTCGGATCGGATATATCCATCCAGCAACATCCTCTAGCGTCGGAGATCACCGAGCACCAGCGCCGGCGGCTGCAGAGACGAGGTCGCACAAGCGACGACGCAGCAGCAGCGCCAGAGGCGTTGCAACAGCGAACAGCAACACCGGAGCAGCTGCGACACGGCGGCAGCGACGTCGGAGATGTCGCAGCAGCAGCAACGGTGGTTTCGCGAGGCAGCAGCAGCCGCTGAGATGAGAAACGAGGAGGCTGCAGCGACGTCGCAACAGCGACGACGCAGTGATAGCAACGTCGACATCGTCCAGCGGGCACCCCGGCGATGCGAGTGGGAGCCTCCCTACGGCGGCAGCCCGGACTCGTGCTTTGTCACCGTGCATGGTTCGGTGAAGATTGTTTCCAAATTTGATTAGGATTTCCAAATCCTTGGATTCAATTTTGGAAATAATTCAAGATTTATTTAGAATCAAGATTTGAATATATCTTTTGTGGATTTTATATATTATATAAGATTTGATTTTGTATTAAATCATGGATTAGTTATAGATTTTATCCTTATTTTATGGATTTGTAGGGATTTAATTCCTAGATGAATCCTAGCTAAATTTGGATAATGACAATCTAGTTTTTATCTATATTCTATGGATTTGTATGGATTTATTCCTAGACAAATCTTAGTTGGATTTAGATAATGATCATATTATTTTATTCTTATCCTATGAATTTATATGAATTTATTCATAGATAAATTCTAGATGGATTTGGATAGTGATAATATAATATTTTATTCTTATCTTATAGATTTATATGGATTTGTTCCTAGATAAATCTTGGATAGATTTGAATAATGATAATATAATATTATCTAATTCTATGGATTTATATGGATTTACTCCAAGATAAATCCTAGATGGATTAGGAATAATATTAATATTAATTTATTTTATCCTATGGATTTGAATAGATTTAATTCTATTAAGACAAATCTTAGATGGATTAAAATAAGTATTAATCCAAGTTATCCTTATCTTTTGGATTTATATCCTAGATAGATTAGGATAAAGATGATATATAAGAAAATCCTTATTTAATTGGATTTAGATAAATTTATTTATCTAAGAAATCCTAAGTAATGTTTGATATATTCTGGATGTCTATTCTAAATAGAATTAAGATTTGTATAAATCTTGGTTGATAGGATTTTATTTTTATCTTATGGATGATGGTGGAATTGTTTCTATCTAGTAATATCCTAGTACGATTTAAATAATGATAATCCTAGATCAACGTTATCTTGAATTGTAGGATTTGATTTTATCGAAATAAAATCTAGAATAATCCTAAATGGATTTAGATAGTTAACTCTATCTTGATAAATCGTATCAGTAATTGGATAATTATGATCCAATATAAAACTTAATTATTTAATTGATTTTCCCTTGACTAGATTAAATAATTGTCGATAATTATCCTGTGTTTAAATGCCATGCATTAAATGGATTTATCTGTTTATTTGGTGTTTATCTATTTTAAGTGGATTATCTGTTTTATCTGCTTATGTGATAATTATGCAAAAACCATATAAAAATATCTAAGTGATGATTACAACAAGTGCGTTGTATATGGTCTCCATCGGTTGGACTGCCAAATTTTGTGAAGCTGATTTTCTAATATTATCGCCACCTACAGAGTAGGGACAATAATCCTACGAAAACAGTAAGTTCATAAGGGCGGACTTCTCACATAATAAATAGAATGAACTAGAAAGTGGTTCCCAATATTATTGCCACCTGCAGAGTGGGGACAATAATCCTAAGGAACTGCGAGTTTCAGGGTTCAATCAGAATTTATGAGATAGCTTGATTTTGTTATCAACACATGAACATTGTTATGGGAGTGTGTTGTAGAAATAAAATTCTGTAATGCTAAATCTGATGGTCGTGCTTAGGCAGCATTAGGCGTGTCAACCTCCAGAGGAGGAAGCTATTGATGCGTCGGTGTTGTGACCAGTAAAATTGTCAAAATTTTAATGTGTATTAACCTCCAGAGGAGGATACAATTTATTAATTTTGCAGTTGTAAGATACATAATTGTTTTGTGGTTATTTGTGATTATGTATTGAGCATGAGTATGTGATAATAAGTTTATTTGCCAAATCTTCATTATATCATTTAATATTTGTCTGCGATCCTTAAAGAAAGAAAACTTGAATGCCTAAATTATGTAGACCGGAAACGAAAATGGATAAGATTCTCATCGCTGAAAGCTTGGAGTTTATACTCAATGATTCATGTCCTCCATTTCCTCGACATAATTCCACGAAGAATGTTCAAGAATGCATTATACATGTACTTGACAAGCTCTTTGAGGAATAAGGTCAAGCTATTTTCCTTTAAGTAGCTCGACAAGTCTTGGTTAATGACGATGAAAGATGGATATCAATAGAATCTGTCAAGATGATTCGATTGGAATATCCTAGAGTGACAGAATGTTTTGAGTGATCAACAGATCCTCAAATAGTTTCTGACACAAGTCATCGCCTAAAGTAATAAAGAATGACTATAAGAAGGTTTAGCTAAAAAGTAGAAAATCTTCAGAATAATAGTCGTTATATTACTGTTAGAGGAAAGTAACATGATAGATGACGAATTCATAAAGGCTGCATTTTTCTTAAGTCCTAGTTCATTTGAACAAAAGACTAGATATGGAAATGGGAGAGCCTGGATTGTCATCGAAGTTTGTTTAAAGCGAGTAAAGATGTTTTGTGAGTTGGATTGACCTATTTTATAGAAGGACAATGACTTACATGACAATGCAACTTCTAAATAAGAGATCTTGATCCAGTTAGGTTTTTGTTGCAGTGGGAGCTATTAATGCTCAACTATTGTTTTATGGTTGATGCTTAAGGCATCATAGTATTAAAATAATATAAGTGCGACAAGGTTGAGTATTCAACAACACATCAACTTCTTAATCATTGAATGATAAAGTATTTATGGCTCTTAGCCTTAAGGCCAAGAAAATACTTAGAAATTGTTCGAACTGATCTAGACTATCAAGATTTTAACATTTCGTTAAATAGCTTGACAGTTGAGAAAGTCTGTTTGATGCACTATGAGTTAGAATCATTTGATTTTTCAAGAGATTCAGAATACTTATAGAAGTGCAACATAGAAAGACTAGCAAGTCTTAATGGTTTACACCATAAGGAGACGAGCAAAGGGTTATGATCAGTAGTGGGAGTCTAATCTCCATTAACGAATCCAAGCATTCATCTAATGAATGGGATAGTTATGTAAGAAGGAATCAAAGTCTTTCTAAGACAAGTTTGATTAAGTGATGAGTTGTACTCATTAAAATCTTATCATTGATGGGATAAACATTAAAGAAACTACCAACATCAGTACCTTCTACAAAACACGAGTTGTGGACTAGAGCGTCTCTAGTCTAGCACATCTCAAGGTGTAATGTTGTTCCAACACGTGTTGGAAAAGTGTCCAAGAAATTGGAGTTGAGTACTGAGGCATGTTTTAAGGTTTGTCCCAAATGATGTAAGGTTATAAGTTCTGTAATCTTCAAAGATATAATTCTTGTATGAAGATCAAGAGATGAACTACAAGCCTAACAACGTGATAACTCTCAAAATAAAGAGAGAGATATCGGATTTTCCACATTACCAAGAAGTCATACCATTAGAAACTTTTGCACTAATAAAATCAACTTCAGTACCTAAGATTGTAAGAACCATATCGTAGTGGGAGCGTTCCACTGGAACACAACAAGTTCATGGGTCTAAGAGTGTCGTAAGACTCAGTCTTAGATCAACTTGAACATAATCCCTTTAACTACAATGTAGTATTGGTTCATTTGGATATTCATCTTTGAAAAGGTGATAGATTTCAAACTACAATCTAAGATAGACAACATGTTTTACAAGACTTGCAAAACTACCTATAGGCTGTGTCAGTCAGTGGGAGCTAGTATATTTGCAAGTGTAAATATGGATCTTAAATGGCTAGACAATGACAATGGGTTATGCCCAAAGAGAATTATCTTCTCGCTATCGTTGTGCCAGGATTTATTCGATCCTATTGTCTATTAGAACTTACATAAATTAGAATATATGTATTATGATTGTCAAGACAGCCTTCTATAAATAGAAGTCTTGAGGAAATCATCTACTAGAACATTCTAATAGATATGTAATTAAGGGCAAGAAACGCATGATTGGAAGCTCATATAGACCTTCGTGGTCTTAGGCAAGCATCTAAATCATAGTATATGCATTTTATCAAAATTGTCAAATATTTGGAATTTGACTTGTGTCCTTAACAGTGTTGTAAGCACAAGGAAGTTGAAAGTGCATTACATATGGAATTATTGGTACTCTACAATGATGAATCTACAAAAGTTGCAAACAACTAAGATTGGCATCTAGCGTAGGAAACTGGTTGTCTACCCAGTTTAAGATAAATGATTTAAGAGAAACTAATTACATTCTTAGCATCTAAGTCCTTTTAAGATTGCTAGAAAGAATGTTGAGATTCTCTTAGGAATCCTATATCTACACATTGCTTGGAACATTTAAGCATTAGAAATTCCATGAAAAGGTTTATACCTTTCAAGATGGAATTGTCTTGTCTCTAGTCAAGTGTCGTTTGACGCTTAGTGAGATCAAGAATTATGAGACTAGTTTCGGAGATAGTTGTCTCATGTATGCTATAATGTGTACTAAGTTTGATATTAGTTGTGCTTATGCATAGCAAGTATATATCATATTAACCATGGCAAAGGATTTTGATTGAGGTAATGAATATACCCTAGTGCTTGAGAAAGACTAGTAACTATATTCTAGTTTACCAGTCATTCATGTAATGTCCTTGGGGTTACACTGTCTTAGTTTTATGACTAATCAGTGATCGAGTAAGTCATCCTCTGAATATGTGTTTACCTTAGGAATATCTTCCTAATAGCTTTAATCGTAAGTTTGAGTATGCCTATGAGTATTATTTTTTGATTACTCTAGTGAAGGCTAACTCAAGGGACACACGAGTTTATTAAGCTAAACAATCACATATGGGGATGAAATTAATTAAAGATCAAGTACGCAGCAAAGACATTATGGTGAAAAAGATATTATCAGAGAACAACCAAGCAGATTTTTCTTTCACTTGGTGAAATGAATGGTAGTTCGATATATCTAAAATCAATACCTGCTTTGTGTATAAGTGGGAGAGTTTTTGGCAGTGGGTATACTCGAAAGCATGTTTTGAGTATAAGTGGGAGATTGTTAGGTTTGGTATACTGAAAAGCATGTTTCGAGCAAGTTTCGCTCGAATAGAATCTTGCTTGTATACGTAAAACTCTATAATCCACTTTTAACCCGATTCAGTATTATTCGAGCAGTCTCGCACGAATAGAATCACTATTATTATTACATTGTGTTTGCTTGTGCATTTATAAGATGTTTTACAAACATTTAAATGCATAAGAAGTAAACAAAGTCTAAGTCTTTTGCTTAGTAGACCGGTTGTGGGCGTCGTCCACTTTAAGGTAACACGGTCAGATCTATGCAATGCTTTGCAAAAGAAAAAGAAGAATTTCACAACCTAGATAGGCTTTGGCTACCTATCGTGAAAGGTTGCAATGTCAGTCCGCATATTTCTAAGCCTTACTGAAATAATTTGACATTGGTGTGGTATAGCACTGAACGGATCTAACAGCAAGACGTGTCTTTATGCTATCTACTGAAAGACTAGGTCTTGATAAAATATTATTTCTTAATCTACATATGTTAGCATTGAGCATACGGTATTGATTATGCACTACTTTGACTTATCAAATGGTGCGGGTTTTTCGCAACCCAATAATCCTGATATATTGGGTAGTGGTGATTAATATCTAGCGGTGCTAGGATTGCTATTATGTTGAAACGTGCACGAGGTGAGTCTCGTTTGATAATGTCCTCAAGAGGAGCTCGAACAAGGTTTTATTATTCGGAAAACTGGCCAGTTGGAGTTTTATTACTCTATGAATAATAAATAAATGATTCTTGCTAAGTCCACTCTTGGAATTAATAAGATATTAATTAATTAAGTCCATAGCAGACATTAATTAATTAATGGACATTTATATCTTAAGCGCGGGAAATAAATAATAAAAGTGGAAACCCGGATTACTTGTAATTTCGGATTTGGATGGGGAGAGTTCAATATTACTTCTGTAGTGGCTGCTCGTAATATTCCAATATAAGCTTGTATTAAATTGTGGGTTCAATTTAATTAGTAAAAAGCTAATTGGGCGAGCCCATATCCAAAACCTTCCATAGATCCCTGTCTGGGCCCAAAAGGAACTTAATATAAATAGGAGAATAAAGGAGACAGAATTATCACAATTTCATTATTTGTAATTTTCGAAAATTTCAGCTTCCCAGCTGTAGGAATTTTCGAATTCTACTCCTTTTCCCAAAAGGATTTCTTCTGTCTTCTTTATTCGAGTCCTAGTATTTTGATAAGATCAGCCCACCCTGATATCGAGATACAGTTCGGGAACCAGAGAGAAGATCCGTGGTCTAGTATTGAAGATCATCACGTGGAGAAGGCGCGAGCAATCGACGATTCTTTGGAGAATCAAATCGGTAACTCTAAACCGTAGAATTCATGTTTAGGATTTACTTTCTATGAGCATGAATTATTTGCGTTCTAGCATGCAATTATCTGTTTAACATGTGAATTGATTAATCGCATAATCGGTCAAATAGATCCTTGTCTGATTTATTTGTTTTGTACAAGTCTTCCGCTGTGCAAGTCAACTACTACTCCAAATGTTGTAGTGCCGCATCGCAGTGGGAGGGTCTCTCATGAGCCCGAAAGATACATTGGTTTGGGAGAGTGCATGGATCACTCCTCGGACAATGCGCAGACAGATGTCGATCATTGCGAATGGGTGAAAGCAATGGATTCGAAACTACAATCAATGGTAGACAAAGACGTCTATGATTTGTCCATCCTACCCGAAGGCTGTACTGCCATTGGGAGCAAGTGGATATACAAACGTAAACGTGGACCCGATGGACGAGTTAAAGTCTTTAACGCAAGACTAGTGGCTAAGGGGTATACTCAAAGGGAAAGCATTGGTTACGATGAGACCTTCTCCCCAGTAGCCATGCTCAAATCGATCCGTATTCTTTTATCTATAGAAGCTAACATGGATTGGGAAGTATGGCAGATGGACATTAAGACTGCGTTTTTAAACGGGAGTCTTGAGGAGACCATCTACATGGAACAACCCGAAGGATATGTGGTAAAGGGCAAGGAACACATGGTTTGGAAGCTTAAGAAGGCCATTTATGGCCTCAAGCAAGAATCTAGATCATGGAACCAGTGTTTCGATCAAACTGTTCAAAAGTTTGGATTCAAAAAGTGCCCTAATGAAAGCTGCGTCTACAAGAAGGTTGAAAAAGGAAATGTTGTGTTCTTAGTTTTATGTGTAGATGACATTCTTCTAATTGGAAACAATAAAAAGATGTTTTCATCAGTACGAACTTGGTTGTCCAGCCAGTTCGAGATGAAAGATATGGGTGATGCGGGACACATTCTCGGTATCAAGGTTTTGCAACCGTGCAAAGAGAACGTTGTGCTTATCCCAAGAATCTTACATTGATACAGTACTTAGACACTTTAGCATGCAAGATGCCAAGAAAGGTTTCTTACCTTTTAGACACGGCATCCATTTATCTCAAGAGATGTGTCCAAAGACAGCATCTGAGATAGCAGAGATGAGAAGGATACCATATGCCTCGGCTGTTGGTAGTCTCATGTATGCTATGCTTTGTACTAGACCTGATATTTGCTTTGTTGTTGGCATGGTAGCAAGATATCAATCAAATCCCGGCCAAGGACATTGGACTGCCGTAAAGAACATACTCAAGTACCTTAATCGGACTAAGAACTATGTTCTAGTTTACAATGCAGCCGAGCTCTGTCCTTTAGGATATACAGATTCAGACTTTCAAGCTGATGTAGATTCGAGAAAATCAACTTCCGGATATGTGTTTACCTTAGGAGAAGGAGCTATGATTTGGAAAAGTGTAAAGCAGAAATGCATTGCAGACTCTACCATGGAAGCCTAATATATAGCCGCTTCGGAGGCTGCGAAAGAGGTTGTATGGCTTAAGAACTTCATCTGGACATAGGTGTGGTTACAAATATGCCCAAGAGAATCACCATTTATTGTGACAATTCTGGTGCTATGGAAAATTCGAGGGAACCATGGGCTCATAAAGCGAGCAAGCACATAGAGAGGAAGTATCATATCATTACGAGATATAGTGCAGAGAGGAGACATACAAGTGGTCAAGATTGAGTCAGAAAACAACCTGGCAGATCCTTTCACGAAGGCATTAGCGGTCAAGCCGTTTGAGAGCCATGTTGAAGGAATGGGAGTTCGACTAATACAAGACCTCAATCCGCTTTCAGTATAAGTGGGAGATTGTTAGAGTTTGTATACTAGAAATCACGTTTCGAGTGATTGAATACTGTAAAAACTCTTATTTTATTTTCCAAGGAATAAAACAGATTATTTTTGTCATAATGTTGTTATGTTTTACATTTAATGGATGTTAATTGCATGTTTAAATGTATGAGTTAACTTAACAAAGTCTAAGTCTTTGTTTTAGTAGACCCGTAGTGGGTGGCGTCCACTTTAAGGTAACACGGTCAGTTCTAAACAAAGAAAAAAAGAATTTTACGACCTAGATGGAATTAGATTATCCATCGTGAAAGGTTGCAATGTCAGTCCACATCTTGAGGGTCTTAGGAGCTTTTGGGAGTTTCAAATCTAGGATTGACGCAAGTGTATGTAATCTACGCTTGTGTCGCATGGGCAAACCTTATGTGACTTGTTCTAGTGAAGTATGAACTGTGCTAGGGAGGGTGTTTTAAATGGAATTTATATAACCATAACTATGAAAGCACATCCCTGTAATTCTCTTATCTCATGTGCTTTATCTCTGTGATTTATCTGCAATTGTTGCTTTTTTCTGTTTTTACAAGTTTTTATTTTTAAAAATCCCAAATCTTTGTTTTCTCTAAATAGTAGAAGAAGCTTAATAGAAGGTAGACAATTTGTGTATGTTTTCCTTGTGTTCGATATCCAGTACTGACCTTTAGCTATACTATATATACCTTGTATACTTGCAGAATTATTTAGTCCTAATAAATAGTGCATCAGAAAAAATTGTGGAGATCAATCACAATGATACTCCCAAAATGCATTGATACAATTAGGGATTAGATTGATACGATTAGAGAATAGATTGATCTTATTCCTTGTTTTTAAAAGAGGTGCCCAAGGTTTACGATTCCGGCCGATAGCAAGCGAAACCGTAACTGCGGTTATGGTTCCGAACCCGAACCGTCGAGAATTTATTCGAACCAGCTGTCGATTTTAGACCCATGGTTCGGTTAAGGTTCAAAATTTTCGAACTAAAATCGTGCGGGAACCGTGAAAAACACCGGAAAGCGAGTGAAACCGAGCCATAACCACAAAAACGGCCCGAAAACCGATGGTTCGAAACCATAAAAAACCATTAGAAAATCGGTGGTTAGGAACCTAAATCGAAACCAAAACCGAAACCGGAAACGTAACCATAACCGCGAAACACCCTCGCGGTTCGGTTTGGTTCCGGTTAGGCAATTTCAAAACCCGAACCAACACTTACCGAGCCGTATGCTTAGTGGGCACCTCTACTTGTATATAGAGTTGTAGCTAGGTTGAGGCTGGCTGACCCACCGGTGAAATGAAGTGGGCCAGAAATTGGGCTGGGCTCATTAGGTGAGGTGGGCTCTAATTGGGCCATTTTGTAAACCCGGGCCCAGCCCTGGGGCCTATTAGAGGCCCACCTTCTATAATTAGTTTTTTTAAATGTAATTAGGTGATTAATTACTAATAATAGTGTATTTCTCTATTTATGCATGTCATCTTGTGCACGAGATGTGTTAATTTTATCTATATCCATATCAATTTTTTGGGTGTCTCTTAATGGACTTAAACAATACTCCCTACAGCCCGGCATTAGGAGTCTAGGTTGACCATATTCATACGTCCGGCATTAGGAATTACCGATATATGACAGTTCAATAATACTCACTCCGTCCAATCTAATAGAGCACAATTACTATTTTTTGGCCGCCCATAGGTAAAAAAGATGCACATTCAATTATAGAAAGTTTTCAACAAAATAATAACCCTACACATCATTTCACTAACACTACTTCTCACTTTCTTTTTTCTGGAATTCTCTCTTACTTTTTCCCAAATAATAGTTTAATATCAACATAAGTTTACAACAAATCATGAATGTAACATTCAATCTTGACTACATCTAATTTTTTTCTTATATTTTTTCACCCAAGATATAAAACCCAAGATATAAAAAAGATGATTTTGAAGTTTAACTTTAAGAATATTACGTATTTAAATCATTAATATTTGATGAATAATTATAAAATTCTTTTAATTTGTTAGTTAGTTCATATACTTGTATTTTTAAAAATACAACATCAACACATATATTATCATAATCTACAAACAAAACTAACAATATTGTCCGGCATAGTCATTCCGACCCACGTGGCAAGTGGGCCTCGGCGGGCCGGGTTGGGCTAAGCAAAATTAGAAAAAGCTGGCCAGCCCAGCCCGCCTCGGACATGGGCTGGCGGACGAGCCTCAATATAGGCGGGCCTCAGCGGGCCTGGGCTGGGCAGGGCCGGCCCACCCACTTGACAAGTCAATTGTATACACTCTTATAATGCCTATTTAAAGGTACACCATGTGAAGTAATAATCATCAAGGAATATACAAAAACTACGTTCCTCCTCTTTCTTCCTTATCATGCCTAATACAACATTCAAGACCGTATACGTACAAAATCCAAATTTAGTTCAATTTAATTCACATCAAACTACTCACTAAATTGTTATCCATTACCTAAAGTACAACCCATAATTGATCATCTGATAGAGTTTACTATTCAAATTCAAGCCGACGTCATTTACTGCATATTTAATTTTATTTATGGTATTGAGTCTATAAATAATAGATATTTAACAAACGAGATAATATTAGAAATCATTTTAGTTTTTATGAAGGTAGAAACGATTAAGGGTCGACAAGAAAATAAATTAAGCACATGCATTTCGTTTTTTTATGTCGTTAAGCTCGTTGAAATTTTTAGTTGAGTTTGTAACAACAAATGCCTATAAGTATCTCCACATTTCGTCAAATGAAATACCAATATTCATCTCTCTCTTTCACAGAGTTTAGAAACATATATAGTCATATAGAGTAAGATGGAGATATGTTCACTACCTGTTCCATCCAAGAACGGCAAGACCTTAGATGAAATTCGTAAATCTGCAAAATTTCATCCATCCATATGGGGAGACTTCTTCCTCAAATATAATTCAGATAACACGGTAAATATATTCTTAAGAAAAACTAGTTACATATGTATTCTTCATTTTTAATGTGTCTTTGCATGTTTATGAATAATAGGGGGTTGTCATATGTTTACTTGTGACTAAAGACGTGTCTAATCATATCTCTAGTTCGATTGCTTTATTCTCAAAATTAAGCTTGGCATGTGATAATATATTGTGGTCTGCCTCCATAATGTTAATATTACATTGTATCTCATGATTATCATCTCATCTTCAACCTAATCAGTGAAAAACCCTATTTTTTATTCATTTCATATTGTATCTTTCTATTATTTTGTCTAACGAAGAAAAAGCTACCCGAGTGTAGAAAATTAGTGATGCCGAACAAGAAGAACTCACAACGAAAAAAGAAATGGTCAGAAAATTGCTAGCTCAAACTCCAGATGATTCAACGTGTAAATTGGATCTCATCGATGTGATTCAGCGTCTAGGAGTGGAATATCATTTTAAAAATGAAATCGAGGAATCCTTAAAATATATTCATGATAGATACAAGCACCAAAATAGTGAAGACAACGATGATCTTCGCATTGTGGCTCTTCGTTTCGACTCCTTAGACAAGAAGGTTACAACGTCCCATGTGGTAAGCATGTTCCTCTGTATACCCCTTTATAGGCCAGGCTACTCATAGAACAAGTAATGACCGAACTAAAAAAAATTATGAGATTGATCAAAAAAGGGGAATTTCTTTATTATTTTTTATATTTATATTTTATTTTATTTAATTATGGATTAATATTCTAATTAGGTCAAAATTTTGTTAGTTAGCGTTGACCGCTATTTTTTTTTGAACCGTAAAAGGACCGATGCAGGAACCAAAATTTTAGTGGGGGACCCAGTTAGTGTTAATATTTGTTGAGTATTTTTAGTATAAGCGGGGCTGAAACAACTCGAACATAAGTAGTAAAGAATTGTGTGTGAGAGATTGGATAATGAGATAAATTATTGTAAATATTATTTACTTATGTATTTTTATTTTTTATAATAAAATGCATAGATTGAAGAAATAGTAATTATTATTCTTAAATTGTGAAAATCTTTTTTTATGATTATAAAACAAAGTTATTTATCCAAAACAAATTATAAAATCCAAATAGGAGTGGAAAATGATTTCAATAAAAATGGACAGAGGGGAATTGTACCTGGCTCCCTAAGTGACAAGGCAAATAACCAAACCAGCTGTGCTACTTCAAGCATTAATTAAGTATTTCATACATATATAATATATAGACAAACTTCGAATGACTGAGGGCCCAGGGCCCCAGTTCTACCGGTCTCCGCCACGAAAAGGACTACTTCAATGATGTTTTCGTTTGTTTATAAGTCTATTTTCAAAGTGAATGTTGCAACCGTTTTGGTATAGTTTAAAAGCCAAATTATACTTTACTCCAATTTTATATTACAATTTCAGAACTTATCTAATTGACAGGTACTCTATAAAAAATTTTGATTTAAATGACAATTATTCCCCGTCGACTATATCATTGGACAATTGAGAAAAAAATCCGAGTTATGTTTTTATATTCCGATTTCAAAAGTGATGAGATTAATCGAATTCAATAAAATGTTATATTCCCTACGTCCCCATATGTAATCTATTTTTTCTATTTTAGTCGAGCCATAAAATTAGTCCACTTTTTATTTATGAAATTCTTTACATCGCACCTTCACGGTCCCACGCTACTTGATACACTTAAATTACAATCATTCCAAAATTAGTCAATAAAATTAGTAATGATTGTAACTAATTTACAATCATTCCAAAATCATACTCCCTCATTCCGCTACTTGATACACTTCTTTTCTCCAGTTTAAATATTTATTATCATTTTTTCTAAGATGACTTGGAAAAGAAGTGTATCAGTAGTTGGAGGAGAATGGTTTGTAACATTGCGGCTTTATCCCGCTAGCCCCTGCATGTTTCAACCAAGACTCAATAGTATCTCTCTCATTAAATTTCTTATTAGGCCATTTTATGATGTCCGGCATGTCTCATTTCATTTTTATTATGTCGTAAATAGGTCATATGTTCCACTAATTCATTTCATTAAGGCAAGTAATTCATTTATTTTTTAAACATGATATAAGGGATTGAGATCATAGTAATTTCAATCTTAATCTTATTAATTACTAGTTTTACTTGAACAGACGTGTTCCGCAAATTCATTGACAATGAAGGAAATTTTGTGGCATCGTTGGAAAATAATGTTGAAGGTTTGTTGAACTTATATGAAGCAGCACATCTTGGGACACATGGAGATGAGATTTTGGACCGAGCAATAGACTTTTGTTCGTCTCATCTTCATGCGTCACTACTCAACAAGATGGCCAAAGTTCCTCTTTCTAAACGTGTTAACGAAGCCTTGATTCTGAATATGCCAATCCACAAAACTCTCACAAGATTGGGTGCTAGAAAGTTCATAGCTGTATCGAAGAAGACGAGATGCATAATGAAATGGTGCTGAATTTTGCCAAGTTGGATTTCAATATTGTGCAGAAGATGCACCAGAGAGAGCAGTGATGCTACAAGGTTAGATATAATATATTATGTTTAAGAGGTGAGTTAACACATTTCTAATATGGTATCAAAGGAGGGGGGCCCAAGTCGATGATAATTTCATCTCTTTATCTTTTATTGTCAACCCCGGTGAATACGTGATGGAAGCCCGATGTGTCATTCCGGCCCACATGTGCGGGCGTGTTAAGATCTCTTAATTTATGTCTTCATAATTGGTGAAAATCCCATGTAATCTATATAAAAGTGGAGAACCCTCCCCCTTATGAGGCCTTTTAAGGGGTGGGTCCATTTTCAGATGCATTTTTCTTTCGGGACGTTCCACTATATTTGATATATTTCTCTTAAATAAAAACACTATTCTCTGTACTTATTATGCCTTCTACATTATTCTTTGGCTACTTAACTTTTTTAACAATAGTGTATAAAATCTTGGGACAACAAGAAATGTGTCTAATAGAATGGAACGAAGATAGTATATATTTTATCCTTATAAGAACTAATTTTAGGTGGTGGAAGAAATTGGACGTGGTGAACGAAATGCCATATGCAAGAGACCGAATTGTGGAGTGCTGCTTTTGGGCTGTCGGGCTTTACTTTGAGCCATGCTATGCTACTGCAAGAAGGATATTTGTAAAATGCATAAGTATGGCTTCCATTATTGATGACACGTACGAATACGCAACGCTAGATGAACTACAGATTTTGACTGATGCAATTCAATGGTTCGATATCAATCCTTTTTCGTACTTATTCTAATATACTATATTCGATCTAATGTTTTCGATTTATGGAGTGTTTCAGTTGGGATTTTAAACCCACGACCTTGGACGATTTGCCACTTTACATCCAAATGTGCTACAAAAGCCTTATTGAAACATATATTGAAATAGAAGATGAAATGGTGAAGACAGGAGAATCATACCTTGTTCACTACGCAATAAAAGATGTATGTGCATGTGTATATGTTACAAAGATAAATATGCAATGGTATAAATATTGTTTTTAGTTAATTAAAAAATAACTCGCAGATGAAAAAACTAGTGATGGCATATTTCGAAGAGCCAAATTGGTTGTATAATATGTATATTCCAACGGTGGAGGAGTATATGAAGGTCTCCCTTGTATCATGTGGCTACATGACATTGTCAACTACCTCTTTAGTGGGTATGGGAAATCGAGTGAGAAAAGAAGTTTGATTGGATTACAAATGAACCTCTGATCGTTGTAGCATCATCAACAATTTGTCGATTGATGGACGATTTAGTCAGGAGATGAGGTGCGTATTAAATTTTTGTACTAGTTATAACAAGTTGAAATGAATATGATCTGGATCACTCTCTTTCCTACATTTTAGTATGAGGAGAAACCCTCATCGGTGGATTGTTACATGAAACAATATGGTGTGACAAAGGAAGAAGCTTGTGCTGAACTCCGTCGACAAGTGAAGAAAAGCGTGGAAGGATATGAATCAAGAATGTCTCGAGCCAAGACCGGCATCTATGCCAATCCCTTTTCGTGTATTTAATCTTGGTCGCGTCATCCACCTTCTCTATTCGGATGATGATTGCTATGCCAATCCCATCAAGTCCAAAGAATGGATCAAAATGGTGCTTGTTGAGCCCCTCAAAATTTAAGCAACTAGTCAATGATACAAAAATAAAGGCTGTCGTCTAGGACTTAAGTTTATTCTATCTATAAAATCTTTTGTTGTAATCACAGATGAAAACTGGACTAATATGGTTCGACATTGAAGTTTAAAACCACTTTCTTCATTTTACATTAACAAGACATGGTGCATCTTAAAGTTATCTTCCTATATTCGTGGCGAACCCGGAATTTTACATTGGGGGTGCCAAAATGACATAATACAAAATAAAGAGAATATAACGAAATTTGGACAAGAAAACGTTAAAAAATGGTGCCAAAATGACATAACACAAAATGAAGAAATATAAAGAAATTAGGACAAGTAAACGTTAAAAAAAAATATTGTAGGCTCGGTACTTGTACTCGGTTCTCAAGTTTATGAAATTTTAAAGGGGAGATACCCCCACCACTTGACCTAATACCATATTAAGAAATTTGTAGATTATATATATGGATATAATAGTTCAAATCGTTGGGGGTTCCAATGCCACGCCACCCCTCCATATAGGTGCCTACTTGTGTATAATAAGTAGTAACAAAAATTGGAAAAGTATATCTGCTACTACTATATAAACGTATTTTCGAGCTATTTAGCAGGTGTATGTTAGAAGGCTCTCACTCTGGAAAAATATCGGGCAGTTCCCAAAACACAATAATTCTCGTCGACCGTGAAGTAGGGTTGAGTTGTATCCAAAATTAATTGGGCAAATAATTCTTCATTTAGGTCATTGTTAGCTAAAAATAATGACATTTTTGGAAAGTGTCTTTTCAGGTCATTTTAATAATGGTGGACCTAAAACTGAAAATGACATCAAAC
>NW_025951971.1:0-5000 GCF_023119035.1 Salvia hispanica
GAGGCTTTCAGTATGTTCAAAGCCTGCGCCAATCAACAAACTTCTCTCAACATTTTACTTTTTTAAATGCAATCAAGATGAATAATGCTAAAAAATGTAAAAGTAGTAGTATTACCTCTTTGAATCCAATTTCAATCTCCCTTTCTTCGACATCAGACATCGGGATCTTCAGGCTATTGAGACAGGAAAGGACAGAAACACTACAAAAGGGCTTCACAGTTAAATCATCTGTCACATGATAAGTCCTTGGTTCCTCAAGATAACACCCTTGCCCTTTGGGAAACTTCACAGAAGAAAATCTTGAGAGAAAAGCCGTGTAGTTGGCAGGTAAGCATTCTTCAACAAGAGGAAGAATCTGGTTTTTAGAGATACAACCATGAGGCAAATTGGGATTCAGAAGCTTCATTTTATCTTCTGTGGTCTTGAAATACTTGTCACCTATGAATTCAGATGCGCTTCGATACAAGTTGTCGATGGCCTTAACACAAGCCTTACCTCCCATGAGGTGCTCGGCCCTCCTATCGGTATGTTGAAGAAACTAAACAGAAACTCGACAAAATCTTCCTTAGCTTGAGCATATAATAACTTTCCACTTGTTTTTTGTGTCACCAATTTCAAACTTACACTACTAGAATTGGGGTTTTCTTCCTTTGATATGTGATGTAATGGAACCCTTGGAGAATTGATGAGCGTTGTTTTGTTTAGGATGACGTCCGACAATGGAGTTGGCGACGTCAAGGATGCCCTTTAACAACTTCATAATCTAATAATATTACCAAAAAAATTGAATTAAAAATGATAACTAGTGTTGAGAAGTATATTGAGATTATAGAATCAAGAAAATACCTCATTGAAGCCAAGATCTACTTGGAATACTTCCGCCTTATTAGTGTCTGTGATGCCAAGAAGGGTCATGATTTGTACAAGTCCGATCTCATCTGGAAATATTTGGAGATCATCAAGGATTGTGAAAGATGCCCCACGAACGTCCAGATTCCATCACTATAACCAGCTTCAGACTCCTTCTTAGCTACTACCTTTACCATCTCGTAAGAACCACAATCTTGGCAAAGCTCGATATAATCATAGTAATTGCTTTCACTCCTAAATTTGTTACTACAACGACGATATGAGACTGAACAATAGAAATATGTAGCAGGCTGAAAATCAGTAATATCAAGTTTCAGCCATTTGTATTCATTTTCAAATGAAGTGGTTGGATTGAGCAGATTCTGCTTAGCACCAACCGTCACAAAATGGGAGTTATCGAGATTCGACAAGCTATGATACAAACTGCATAGGCTCCCAATGGTGACAGCTCATCTCCATAATGCTGCTTCAACACTCTGATAATTCTTCCCAAAGGCAAAGTCAAGAAGCTTAACAAAATGTCTACGAAATGGCGGTCGGCTGTGGCAAAAAGTACCTTGCTTCTCTCTTTATCAATCATCACTTTCAACGAGAATGTATAAACCTTTTCACCCTTTTCATCCTCAGACATTTTTTTTATAGTATAGTATATATGAGGTGCAAACTATGATAAAGGAATTGATAATTCTCAGCAAACCCTTTCCCTTTTTTATGGAGAAGTTAACCTAAGAGTCATTAGTCCCACCAAATTCCAAACACTATTTGCATTCACTCCCATTATGAGATAATAATAATCATACAATGCATTGGAAGCGTTTGAATTTGTGGAGCAGATCATTAATGTTTTCTTGGAACCGTTTCAAATATGTAATGTATGTAGTATTAAAGATTAAGTCGTTTGTTGAGACTGAAACTGTTATTCTCTACAATCATTGGAGTCATGAAGACCTACGGTCAACAAACAAACTTGAGAATGAATAAACTATTTTGACAGCAAAGTAATGTGGAATGAATGCAATGAAGACCAGCTGTCTCATAACGATGCCATTCAAAGAGATCTCAATTATATGAATTGAGATCTTATTTAAAGAGAAGATATCAGATATTTCGAATTTCTTTATACAACTATATATTACATGAATAATCTGATCCACAGGACAATGATTAGGAGCTACTTAATTGTCTTTTTGTGAAGTACATACATGCAACATACTCAATCAGTTAAATGAAGGCATATATGATTGCCATTTAAGTCAAGTTGCAAAATATTTGATCATACAATGACAAAAAGAATCAATAATTTGCATACGGAACAAGTCTAAGAAAACTGGAAAATAAAGGACATAACAAAACAATAACAAAGCTGCAAATGTAACAATATTTGCAGTACATTCAGACTTCTTTCTTCATCCGTTTGTTGGAATTTTGAGTAAGCAAAACATCAGAGAGAGCAGAATTGGAAATTGTATCTGATTTTCCGATTGTATTTGTGAAACTGATGGAAATTGTTGTAGTTGGCAGGTAAGCATTCTTCAACAAGAGGAAGAATCTGGTTTTTGGAGATACAACCATGAGGCAAATTGATATTCATTAGCCTCTTTTTGGTATATGTGGCCTTGAATTACTAGTCACCTATGAATTCAGCTGTGCTCCAATACATGTTGTCGATAGCCTTAATACAAGTCTTTCTGTCCCTGGTGTTCGGGTCCTCACCTCCTCCTATTGGTATGTTGAAGAAACTAAACAGAAGATCAACAAAATCTTCCCTAGCTTGAGAATATAGCAACTTTCCACTTGATTTTTTCATTGCCACATTCAAACTTGCATAATATAATACTCCCTTTGGAACATGTCAACAAAGAGTTAAATGTACTTTTGTATGTTATACTTTATCCGTCCCCTAAAATAGAATAATTCTATCAAAGCTATGGGGAAAAAAAATAAATTGAAGTGTGTTGGAGAAGTAAATGGAAACTTTAGATATTAATGCATCCAATAACATAAACATATTGCAAAATTTCAATCTTGGCATAGAAGTCTCCATAAAAACAAGAAATGACAAACTAAGGCTGTTATATAACCCAAAAAACAAGTAAATCAAGAACCACATATTAATATAATTGAAATCTGGGATCAAACTCAGTGCTCTGCCTTTGGTTGTTTGATGGATATCTTATTGAGAAGAGCATCTGAGAGGCAGAAGTTGATGTAAGAGCGGCTTCCAGTATGCTAAAACCCTGCACCAATCAACAAACTTCGTCTCAACATTTAAACATGCAAACAAAAATCTTCTTACTGGACCGAGAGACAAATCACGGGAATTTCGTTATACATCGTTATACATTACCTCTTTCAGCCCAATATTCAGCTCCACTTCTTTAACATCATCATATATCTGAATTTTCTGTTTATTGAGACCAGAAAGGAGGGGCCCAATACAAAAAGGTGTCACAGATAGATTATCTGTCACTGATACGTTCGAGGTCCTTTAAGATAAAGGCCCTTGGGGAAGTGTGTGGTGATTGTACATAAAGTCATGAGCCACAATGGGCTGCATTAGCCAATCTTTCGTCTGTGGGGTTTTGAAATATTCATCATCTAAAAGGTCAGCTATGCTTCGATACAAGTTGTCTATACCCTTTAACACAAGTCTTACCACCAAGATGACGTTGCACTCCTCCAAGTGGGAAATTGAGCCACCTAAACAGGAAATTTACAAAATCATCCTTAGCTTGGGCATACAATAACTTACCTGTTGATATTTGGGTCACGACTTTCAAAATCATTTTCTTGGGGTAAACTTAGGCTGGTTCTCAGTCTTGACAAATGAAGTCTCAGATTTAAACCCCGGGAGTGGTTGAGCTTGTCGATAATATGATGTCCGACAATGGGTATGGGAATCAATGACGCCTTAACAAACTCATAATCTAACGAAGAATCTAGAGTTAGTAAAGAAAACAGTACAGTACTAACAAAATTTAGAGAATCAAGTATATATCACCTCACTAAAGCCAAAGTCACATTGATTTGCTCAGTCCATCTATATCTGTAATGCCAAGAATGTTGATGATTCCTGACAGTCCTCTCTGAATTGGAACCATGTTGAGATCATCAGAGATTATGAAAGATGCTGTATTTATAAAGAAAACTCCATTTCCAGAAGCATCTAGACATCCTTTTTCACCTTCTTCTTCTATCATCTCATCGCGACATTTCCTAACTGTGCCGTAGCTGCATTATCGTAGTACACGCTCACACTAGGAATTCTAGAAGATAAACAGTGCCTTCTACAATACAAAAATTTAGGTGGTTGAAAATCAACAATGTCAAGTTTGAGCATTTTGTATTGATCTTCAATAGAGCTTCTAGGGTTGAGCAGAGTTTGCTTAGCACCCTCTGAACAGAAATGGGAGCTATCAAGATTTACTAAGCTACGGTACAAACTGCTTAAGCTTCCAATGGTAGGTGCCTCATCGTCTCCGTAGTGTTTGTTGAGGACTTTGATGATTCTTCCCAACGGCAAAGTCAAGGGTTTAGCAAAATATCTGCAAAATGACTATCGGCTTCTGCAAAAAAGTACCTTACCTTTCTCTCTATTGACCATCACTTTGAGTGAGAACTTGAACTCCTCCATATCATCGACATTATGTGCTAGTATAAGAGCATCCGCAATAGCGCTAGCCCACCGGCTAGCCGTTTTTTCGCTAGCCGGTCGGCTAGCCGATCTATCATGCGGCCGGCGTACCGGCAAATCGGGACGTCGGCGTGGCTCGACGCGCCGATCGCTCCCGATCGGCTACCCGCTATTTGGCATCCCGATCGGGGCGACCGGCGGCGCCGATTTTCTTTTTTTTTTTTTTTTTAAATCCATATAAACGCGATTTTCATTTATTTTCATTTGCGCTTGTTTTAACAGTTTTCTCTCTGTCTAATTTTCTGTTCAAGAGCATCGGCATGAGTAACGCCTCGGTAGCGATGCATAGCAGTGTAGTGGTGGGGATCGTGGAGTCAAACGGAGGATGAACGAGGGCTATGGAAGCCTACATGAACCCGAGGAACAATAGCTAGGTGGAAAAAGGACTACCACCGAGCGATACCTCGCCCTCCACCCGTTGTCCACCCCCGGGAAG
>NW_025951972.1:0-20000 GCF_023119035.1 Salvia hispanica
CACACTAGTGTATTGGATAAAGAAAGCCCACCTGATATGCTTATTCGTCAATTCAATTATTCGCTTTGACCTCACTTTCCTTTGAGCAATTTATCCTTTGAAAATAAATAGCGTAACGTGCTAATTAGTACTTGAACTATTTCACCTTAGAAGAATGCATACATCCTATTGGGTAGCACTTATATCTCAGTCTCGGCTTATAGGATTTTCTAAATCCCACCTCGGCTTCATTACCTTGTAGTGTTTATTAATTCACTTTACTAAGTTCGGGGAAGTTCCATTATCTTTAAAAATAATTACTTGAGCACTGGATTCTTGGAAAATCCCTTCTTAAATCTTTTCTTTAAATTTTTCTTAAGGCCACCCATGGCGTCTTTCTAGGTTCTTCTAAGTTCATGCCATGCAAAAACTGATACTACTTCTATGACCCTAAGTTCTTGTCCAACATGATATCCTATTATGATGCAAAGTATGGGGTTGTGAGGTTTTTACCTCAGTTTGGTGAATCCTCGTTTTGCCCTCTTGCTGCCGTCCGTTTCTCCCTCCGCCCGTCGCACTCCACGCCTGAGAAACTTGGGGGCCGAAAGAGTGTGAGGAGAGGATGGGGCGATGACTGTATTTATAGGCCAATTCCTTGGCTTCTTGTGGAAGATTTTGGGGAGTGGAGCTTCTATTTTGGGGCTGTATCCTAACTCACTTTCGAGCTTGGTGTTTATGCCTTTCTTACCAACTTGGTGTAATCCCTGGGGAGGAATCCAGACTTAATCTGATCCTTCTACTTTGGTGTATCAAGCTGAGCTCCTTTTATCTTTCTCTCTCTGTTTCTATTCCAAATTGATGAAGTAGGAGTTGGCAGCTTAGTCATTCCTTTTAACTTGTTCTAGTAATTGCACTCTGAACTTTATTTATTTTTTGAAGAATGCATTCTAACCCATTCTTATCTTGATGTGGCAGATGGAGGACAACTTCCTTGCTGTCCCTAGGAGGCTGTAGGTTGATTTCTCTTGGCATGGAGTGGGTATGGAACCGAGATGGGTGTGGAGAGAATCCTCAAGGATTTATGGAGATCATGGCATTTGTTTCTTTGCCTCTTTGTAGCTCTCTATGTAAGATAGCTTTTGTAAAGTATAAATTCTCATCTCCATTTTTTTAGTTGCTAGTAAATCCTAGATTCTTGAGCTTCTTAGAGCTTAGTACAACTATTTAAATTCAATCATTCCCAAAATAAAATGCTTAGTATTCAAAGGTCGAGATCACACGATAGTCCAAAATTACAATCCACACGGCTTCTAAAAGAAATTAATTAAGCTACTAATTCCGATTTATCTCGAAAGAAAGGAACGAAATTTCGGGGTGTCACAGTATTCGTCACTTCTATGTTCTCTATCTATTTTCGTATTCCGTCTCTTATTTGTTCTTTATAAGAGACGAATACAAATGGTTTTTAGGGTTCGAACATCATCCATTTTTTCTTTACTGTAGATCATAATTTGTTGATGTTCAATTTACCACAGTGTGAAGCAATGCGATACTTCAGTTGCACAACAAACATGTGTCAGCTTGCAGGGACATCAAATATTAGCCCATTGGGGGCACAGATAGTCACTGTGATATCTTCTCCCTTCACCAGGTTGCAGTAGTGAGTAGCTCTATTCTGAAAGTGCTCTCTCGTATACACTCTTTTAGTTCTTCTTTCGTTCTCGCCGAAACAAAGTAAATAATATAAAACATAATTATATAATCATTTGTTTGATAAAGCATGAAACAAATGATCAGCCTAGAAGTACCAAGAGCTAGAGTTAAATCATGAGTTAGAGATGCAACCTGTGCGTGCAATTGCAGGAATCATGCCAGAACGTATTGCATGCTCAACAAACAGATCGAACAACATCTGCATGTTAGAATTTTTGGGCTTCCACATGACTAATTTAATGTGTATGGCTATCTTTCAGTTGCCCAATTTAAAGTGATCCAATAAAGATTAAAGTTTGGGCTAAAGTGTATTTATTTGTTATGGAAATAAGTGTAGATACCATAAAGTGATTTTCTATTTGATGAGGGACCGAATAGAAAATAAAGGGGTTTATATTTAATATAAATATAAGCTAGGGTTATGGTCCCCAGACGTCAGAAGAACGTTCAATATCTCTGTATTCTCTCGGCAGACTATTGTGAAGGACGTCTCTGATCGTTTGGAAGATCCATAGCCGCTGGAAAGCAATTCCGCCTTTAATTCGTTATGGATCAAGGTACGCTTCCGCTTTACAGTTTATGCTCCTTCTCCGTTGTTCTTGGTTAATCATCATATAGAGCTTTTAAGTAATTGTTCATTCAATTATTCCAACAAGTGGTATCAGAGCCACTCTATTGATGATTCTCTGAGAATTGGAAAAGGAGAATTAGGGTTTATTATCTCGTTCATATTTGGATTTCAAGAAATTAAAATTTCTGTGATAAATAAAATTTTGTCGACGGCGATGCGTCGAATTTTGTTACACGTATCTGGCTTGATCAAGAATTCATTGTGGTTTCATTCTTAAGCACACGCATATGCATATCAATTTTTTATTTAATGAATTGTGATTTTGTATTCACAGTTTATGGTCTATGGTAATTTTAGTTAAGAATTTGAGTACGGATAAGCATGCTGTTTTAAATTGTTGGTTTCGATGTTTTTATATGGCCGCCGTTTTTTTTCCTTGATATTAGGGCTAAGGAAAAATAAATATAGTATGCATATTTCGGTTGAATGAATTAATTTAATTCATAGTTGATCATGCGTGCTTGGTGAATGGTTTGATTGTGGAGAATTTATATGTTAAAATTTGGATTCTGTATGGTTTTATGAATTGAGAATTCATGAATTATGTGTATTGGTTAATAATGTTTCTGTAATTCACAAACTGTGACCAAGGTTTTTCATTGTTTTTCTTGTTGCGTGAATCCATAAAGTTTAGAATTTGTGTTTTGTGGATTATTTGATTATTTTGATGTTGTTTTTGGTTGTTATGTTTGATAGTTACGATCTTGGGAACATCAAAATTTGCATTTTTGTCGATTTTAGTGAAAATCGGATTTGGAAAAATTATATGGAATCTCATTAATTAGGAGTCAACAAATTGCGATTTGTTGGGGAGCTATTGGGCTGGCCGTAAGGATTTAACGACTTGCTGAGTTCGCGAGGTATGCGAACCCAGTGACTCGTTGGCTAGCCACTATATTCCGGAAAGTTAACAACGAACGACTTGCTTGCAAGCGTTTGTATTCGGTTTAAAAATTATAAATTCAATAATTTTGGTGCATCTCATGTTCCTTTATAGATGTGTGTATTTTAATGCGGATATTAGTCGGCCCACAGACAATTATTAGAGTTTTAAAATTGTAAGAATAATGTGATGCCCACGAGGGTGGACACTACTTAAACATGATCTTATTGTGGTGTTGATCCCAGCAAAGGGATATAACACAGATTTACATTCTTATCCAAAGGACTTATTGTGAATGTTGTCTTTCGGTACTGATATGGTTCACTAATGTTAAATAGATTAGTGAAAATAAGGCGTTCTGTGATAACCTCTCTTGTATAGACTTCCTTCTTTCTTAGTCTTGGGGCCGGTAAGTGTGTGTATTTTAATGCGGATATTAATTATTTGAGAAGAAGATTATGTTTGTGAGATACACACATACACATGTTGATAAATACGTGATTATCCAGTTTCAGTGGCGGTAAATGTGATGCCCTTGGAGTTAGACATTACTGACATGATCTTATTATGTGGTGTTTGATTGAGGATTACCACTTACAGTTCATATTGTCCGACCCAGTTTACAGATATTGTCATTTTCCTGAGATCTTCCCGAAAATCAATTGATGGTGAAAGATACATCTATATGGGATATGACAAATCGGTGGAAGTAGAGACTATTGGGCATTGTAGATTGTTATTAAAGACTGGAATTATTCTAGTTTTGAAGGATACTTATTGTATTGTCTTTTAGATAAAATTTGGTTTCTATTTCTGCTTTGGACAAATTTGGTTTCTCTTGTTCATTCAGAAATAGTAAAGTTCTTCCTTCAAATAATTCTAGTATTATGGGCACTGTTTCCTTAAGTGCATATAACAATCTTTGTATGCTCAATTATGTTACTTCATATTCAGAAGCTTTACATGTTGAATCAAAAGGGACTAAGCAAATTAAATAATTAGAATTTGGTTAATTTATGACACAAGTGTTTTGGTTATATATCAAAATAAAGGATTGTGACACTTGTGTCAGATGTTATATTGAATGCACTTATCTTTTCAGAACTTGATTTGTGTGTTCAATGTATCAAAGGAAAACAGGCGAAATATAAAAAAAAAAAAAAATTAGGTGCCAATAAAGCTATACATTTTAGAATTGATATACGGACATTTGTGGTTCATTCACTTCGGTTTCTTGGAATGATCAACAATATTTTATATCATTCATAAACGAATATTCTTGTTTTGGGCACCTACATTTAATCTATTAAAAGTCTGAGGCTTTAGACAAGTTCAAAATATTCAGGGCTGATGTTGAGCTCCAACTCAACAAAGGCATTAAGAAAGTCAAATCTGATCGTAGTGGCGAATACTACGACAGAAATGACTGCTCAGGTGAACAATGTCAAAGACCTTTTGCCTTCTATTTTGAAGAGTGTTGGATTGTCCTTTTGTACACCATGTCGGGATCGCCTAACATGAGTGGTGTAGCTAAAAGACGAAATAAAACTCTTAAAGATATGTGAAGGAGTGTGATTTATCATTCTTCCTTGTCGCATTCGTTTTAGGGAGAGGCATTAAAGACTGTAGCATATATTCTCACTTTGGTCTTCCAGAAAAATTTAGGGGTTTTTAAACTTTATGATCCCACAAAAGGAACTAATTTTTGGGACGAGAAATATAGTATTCCTTGAGGATGTTGAGTTTGGGGGGAAGAATGTGTTAAGGAACATTACTTTTGGGGAGGAGTCTGTATAGACACCTACTACTGCTTCTGACAATGATCAGGTATCAATTACTATCATTGAAGAAGAAGCATATTAAGAACCTCAAGATAATATTGTTGTAAACATTCAATCTCATGCGGATGATATCATTTAAAGTCAATCTCAACAACCTCAATTAAGACTCTCGTCAATGGTACCACAAATTTTATGAAGTAGTTCTTTCATTTGGATTCAGAAAGAATGCTATTGATGGTTGTGTGTATCACAAGTTCAGTGGGAGCAAATGCATCCTCTTTTGTATTTGGAATCGAAAGAAATAATTTTCGATTATCACAGAAGGGATATAGTGAATAGGTGCCTAAAGTATTTGAGATGCATAATTGCAAGTAAAGAAATACCCCTATGACTAAAGGAGACAAACCTAGTCTCATTCAGTGCCCTAAGATAGATCTTGAGATTTAGAAAATGCAGAAGGTTCCATATGCTTAGGTGAATGGGAGCCTAATGTGTGTTCAAGTGTGTATTAGACCCAATTTGGTTTTAATTGTTTATATATTGGGCAGATATTTCAATAACCCGATATGGATCATTAGGAAGCAGCAAAACGGGTTATGAGATATTTATAGAGAACTAAGCATTACATGCTCGCATACAGAAAATCGGATCATTTGGAGAGATCTTTAGGCATTTTGATTCTGATTTTGTTAGATGCCAATACAGTAAAGGATCCATTTTAGGTTACGTGTGTCTGTTGGCTGTAGAGCCATTTCGTGGAGAAGTGCTGAGCAAACACTTGTAGCTACTTCTGCCATGACAACAGAATTCGTAACTTGTTTTGGGGCATCTAGTTAATGAATATGACCGTGAAATTTTATCACTAGGCTGCATATTGTAAGGTATTGAAAGACCACTTAAGTTATGTTGTGACAATAACTCTGCAGTATTATATTCTAAAACAACAGGAGCTTCCTGGTTGTTAAATAAAGGGTTCGGAATGGACAAATACATATAGAGCATAAGGGAATGGATTTGATGATTACAAATTCAATCATTTAGGGACTATCACCTAAGGTCTTTCATGGGCATGTAGCCCAAATGGGTATTATGTTGGTTAAGGATACTTCCATTCAGTGGGAATAGTTTTGGTTATTGCTCTATATTGTGTTTCGAACATGTAGTTATAAAACTCATGTTATTCTCTGCAGAAATAAAGTATTATGTTTTGTCCATTATTTTTGGTTTGATCTCACTTTGGGAGGACCAGTTGGAAATAGGCATGTATGATCACCTTGCATGAAATTTCCATGCTACACTCCATAATTGATCTGTTGTTGATTATATTTGCATATGTGATTACTGATGGGTTTAATCATGAAAAAATATGGTGACTGCCCCTTTAGTCCTATGTCGATATGGTTGATAATAAGATTGTTCGGAAATACACTATGTGATAGCACTTTTGAGCGCTCATTCGGTTTGTACACATTTATTTGGTGTCATGTGTCGCCCAAGTGGGAGATTGTTAGAATTTTTGGGCTTCCACATGACTAATTTAATGTGTATGGCTATCTTTCAGTTGCCCAATTTAAAGTGATCCAATAAAGATTAAAGTTTGGGCTAAAGTGTATTTATTTGTTATGGAAATAAGTGTAGATACCATAAAGTGATTTTCTATTTGATGAGGGACCGAATAGAAAATAAAGGGGTTTATATTTAATATAAATATAAGCTAGGGTTATGGTCCCCAGACGTCAGAAGAACGTTCAATATCTCTGTATTCTCTCGGCAGACTATTGTGAAGGACGTCTCTGATCGTTTGGAAGATCCATAGCCGTTGGAAAGCAATTCCGCCTTTAATTCGTTATGGATCAAGGTACGCTTCCGCTTTACAGTTTATGCTCCTTCTCCGTTGTTCTTGGTTAATCATCATATAGAGCTTTTAAGTAATTGTTCATTCAATTATTCCAACACTGCAATGTCTTCTCAGCAGTTTCTTCATCTCTGCTATATACAGCGTATGCAGTTAACTAGCCAAGACACAGATTTCAAATTGTCATGTGGAGACATTTCTGAAAGAGATGCTACATGATTTCCCACTGAATTTTGAATATGAATAAAAAACTTTTAATACAATAGAGTATAATTTTTCATAGAAATGAAGCCAAGTAGGAAAGGAGAAGACTTACAAATACAACTGATCCTCCAGAGCACTGCAATAAATCAACAGTGCCTGAAATTGGGATCAAAGTTCAAGCAATAAATGTACAGGAAGCTTGTAATAGAAGAAAGTAACAATCAAACGGAAATAAAGGCTGATAAGGCTAATTTCATGCATTGGTTATGGGGTTAAATTCGTTGAATTTCTGAGTCTAACAAAGCTTTTAAGCCAAGTGTGTAGAGGATATCGCCAGATCCGGGAAGAAATGAAGGAAGTCACCGGCTGAAGGAGATTGGCGAGAAAATGAGCAGAAAAGGAAGAAATTCCCAGACAAAGGAGATTACTAGATGGAGTGCAAAAAAGTGAATTCAAGAAGATTCTAGAAGATCACCTCCACGTCTATAAATAAGAGCACGCAGTATCAGATGCGAGATCTCACTTTTGCTCTTAGCTCATTTTCACACTTCTACACACACTTGGGGGATACCGGAAATTCATGGGGTCGGGGTTTGTAGTTTGATCACCGTTGTGTACCACCGTCTCTACGGCAGGCGAAGAAACAATTTACTGCTTTAAGTTTTAATTTCTGCTTTGGAATTCCCCGAGTCTTCGTTGTTCGAAGCTCGACGTTGTTTTGTTGAATCGTTGCTGAATTCTGAATCGTTAGCTATGGAAGTTTATTCTCCGTTTTCATTTTATGTTTGCGTTGATTGTTGCTTTACCTTGGATGCTTTTCGCACTTGATTTTGCTTTGTTGAAGTTGGATCGTGTTGGATCGGTTAAATTGGTTAGATCGGAGTGATCGAAGATGGAATTTGTTGTGGTTTTGTTGTGGATGGCTTGGATCCGGAGCGGATGAAGCATCCGGTGCTACATCAGTTGAATTCTGCATGGTTATGAGTTTTTAGTTGTTGTTTTTAGTTTACCTCGTCTAGCTACTATAGATCTGAGTATTTTCCGGTGAATTGTGTTTTTTCCGACGATCGAATCGTCATATTCTATTCTAATCTGGGTTGTTTCTCTGTTCTCTTTGTGTTTATGCTTGAATCGGTTGAAGATATGAAGATGGATGTTAGTTAAATGCATTGTTAGTTATTTGCAGCTTTTCATCTGTACATTTGCTATTTTAGGAAATGGTCCTCACGGTTTGTTCTTCATCTGTCTAGGCATTTTAGAGAAGTTATTCACTAGGTCTAGTAAATTTCTTCGTTGGAGTGTTGATCTGTTTACATCTCTATTTTCGTCATGCATGCTTTCGTTATGTTTTCCTTTTCTTAGATCTAGCTGTTAGAATAGATCATTTGCATTTCCTGAGTCTAGTAGTTAAATTCTCAACCCAAAGTTGCGTGGCAGCAGCCAAAACCCTTTTCCAAAGTCTCTTAAATTCCTCCTTACGCTTCCATCCCTGTGGGATTCGATTCCTACTTCCTTATACTAGTTTTTAGTATCGTGGGTTGAGGGTTTTGAAACTATAAAAAGATTGTGTGCCCAACGACCGAGGATTTCAAGGATTCCCTGAGTCGGATAAAACTGGACTTTCAAAGGCAATATTTAAAGTACACACATCGATAAAACTGGACTTTCAAAGACAATATTACATATTTTGCATTCTAAGAGATATCACAAATGATATTAAAATATGAACTATACCCCCTAATGCAGCCAAGTCGGATAAAATACCAGGATTTTGCAATATCATTGCAAAAGAAACCAAAGAATGTCACCAATCCAGAGGTATATAGTGTGGGTCAACGTCTTACATTCACAATCTCAGGGGTAGCTAACTGATGAACAAACTCAGGATTATCCATCAAATCTCTAATCCGAGGGTTGGAATCGAGTACGCTCCTTAGCCTTTGGGTGATGGAGAAAAACTAAGATCCATACAGTAAAGATATATAAGTTTCATATAAAATTGTATCTTACGCAAAGTAAAGAAGGAAAATAGTCCAGTTTGAAGCATAACCTGAATCAGATAATGGGGTTCAACAAGCATAAGACGAATTGTTTCTTGGACCATTTGGTGTACGCGATGCTCAGCGTCTATGATATCTATTATAGACACCGGAAACCTCTCAAGATAAAGTACACCAGTCATGGTGCTTTCAGGTCCAGGACCCCCCCTGCTGTTCAAGTTGTCTATATGTCCTGCTGTAAGTTCGTAAAACACTGTTGATCGCGACTATGGGAGGATTAGAGAAGCGGGGAAGAAAGGGGAAAACAACAAAACTCGACCAAATCTCAATATAATAGAAGTAGCTCGAATAAAATCAGAGTATTATTTCGACAATCAACAACTCAAAATGATATTATCTCAACTTATCATGCCACCATTGAGTGACCTTGGGTTTTAACTTTGAAAAAAAAATACCCAAGTCACTAAAATCATTTCCATCGTAAAATTCGACTGTTGTCATTTTCCCATAGATGTCTACCATATCTGATCCATTGATGACAAGGAATGTGGCCACATTCCAAGTCACTAGACCGACCGACCGACCCAAAAGACCATTGGTGTACACTAGCCTGAGAAGGGACTCACTCCCTAGTCAGACCCGAATTCGATTATCCATAGATGGCAAAAGCCACATCGGATAGGTTCCATAGATAAAACAAAACACGGCATGATAAATATTCATATCATTTTCACATAAAAATATACTTAGGGCATTGCCCTTATTTAAAAAGAAAGCCACCTCGTTCTCTTAAATTCTTCACTTGTCAATCCTTTCCGTTCTCAAATAGCATGCAACAATCACCCTTTTTAAAAGAACATAATATGCAAAAATTAGACTTTAAAGAACAAAACATTTAAATAAAACAATACATGCATCCTACGGATGTTAAGTCTTACCTCGATCTTACTTAGGAGATCCGAAATTTTCCCGTAATCTTAGAACGTCGTATTCATCCATCTATTGACTCCGCCGAAGCTCTCGTCATTCTTGTATTCAAATTCCATTCCAACTCAAATAAACAAGCTGCCTAAGTCTCCTAATTAAATCATTAACCAACTCTTTAATACCCCACGTCTCTCTCTCAACATTCTAATCCAACAACTCTCTGGATCTCAAATTGAAACAAGGTCAGCTCTCTCTCTTGAAATCCACCTCTAATCCAGCAATTAAACTCCCCAAATACTCCATCCTGTACTTCCTCACGCCTTTCCCCCTCTCCATCGCTGCTCTGATTTGCTCAACACCACGCCGTCACTGCAGAAATCACAGCGGCGAATTCGCCGACGCCATGGACTCGTCGTCTCTGTCCACCGTTCATCGTCAGGCGCTTAACGCCGCTGCTGTTCGGTGTAATTCTCTGTCATCGTAGCCGCTGTCCATCATGAGCAGCCGTGATTGCTGTTGCTGAGAACAGCCGCTGTTGTTCGGGATTCGTCGAGTGTACAAGCTGTGCCATCGCTGTCCTGATCAGCTTCGCACCGCCGCTGTCACTCCTCCATCTATCATTGCTGCTGAACTAATGTTGCTGCTCCGCCGTCGCTCCATCTCGAGCCCTCTCTCTTTGATCCACCAGCCCCTCGCTGCGACACCGCCGCCGCCGCTGCCTCCTCGGAGTTTCATCAGTGCATTGCTGCTGTCCGTAGGTTGCGAGGCTGCTGATCGGAGTAGGAGTCTTCGCCGGCCAGCCCCGCTGTTGGAGCTTTTGCAGCCTTCTTCTCAACACGGCACCATCGCCGCGCCCTTTCTCTCTTTCCTAACTCTCTCGGTTTTCTTTGGTAGGGTTTTGGAAGAATGATGGCATTGAAAGAGATATAAGAAGTTGATAGATATGTTTGTTGGACATATGGCCGAGATTTGCTCCTTTATTAAAATCGGATTTCTTCTCCTTCTCAAATTTGATAACCGAAAAGTAAGTGGTGAAGTGCTCTAAATTGATGAAATAAAAAGCTTACTTGGTCTTCTCCAAAAATTGGGCTTCAAAAAGAATAGTTTCAAAAAAAGAATAGTTTCAAAAAAAGAATTGAGCTTGGAAAAACCAATAAATTGGATAGAGAAAGAATAATTGTTATAGGTCCAAAATGATATATTCTTCCCTTGACAAATGAAACAAAGCCGAAAATTTTTCAGGTGCACAAACGATGTCACTACGAGAACAAATAAAAAGGTAAAAAAAGTCGGGATGTTACATCTACAGTTTGTTGATACAAGATTGTATGTTCGGTCTCAGAAGATTCACTGGCCTCTGCATGAAATAAGCCCAATTGGAGAACGAATAAAGTAAGGATTCCATTGGGATCAACATGAGGAAGCAATTGACCTTGATTGTTGTTAACGGTCATTACATACGACACAACCAAATGAAATTGCTGACGTTGACCTCTCTCTCTCTCTCTCCCTCCCTCCCTCTCCCCTTATTCTTTTACCCTTCTACTTTATCTAAGAAAAACATAAACCAATGTCTAACATAACTAAGGAGTCTATGTTGTGTCAGCTTCTATAAAGACGAACAAACTAATACCAATGTCTGATCAAACTAATACCAATGTCTAACAAAACATATCAACCTCTAACAAACATTTAAAAAAAACTAATCAAACTTACTCTAAAAACAAGGCTAATTGCAGAAAAATATTCAAAGAAGATCATTTATCAACGTCTAACATAACTAAGGAGTCTATGTTGTGTCAGCTTCTTTAAAGACGAACAAACTAATACCAATGTCTGATCTGTTTGACACTGGCACTTCATACATAAACCACAAATATGGAATCAAAGAAGCATCTACCATTCTAGCTTGCATGGGTCCACAATATTTTAAATTGAAGATCCCACACCAGGGCAATGAATGTCTAAAAACAAGTGCAGATGCAGAAAACCAATGAGATTTACATGAACTACATCTAGAAGAATCAAGAGTATATAAGACCAAAAGATATCACCTAACCTAAAGTCAGGCAGAATCAAGAACTAGAGTTAAATCAAAAAGATGAAAAGATACTATATGTCAAAAGATAGCCACCTAACCTGAATTTAGAACGGTCCTTGCTGCCCTTGCAGTATTGCCTCCAGAGTCAATCAGAGCTCGGATGTAGGGTTGGGTCGATACGGTATATTGTACCGAAAATCTTGTATCATTATCATATCGAAAATATCGATATGAAAGAATTTATATCGTTACCGTATCGAAAGTTTCGGTATAGATATTATCTAAGTATCGAAATTTCGGTATATCATACCGAACTTCGGTATACCGTTCTGAACGGTATATCGAAATTGAATGGATGTCTATTTATGATTTTAAATTTTAATCTTAAAAAAATAAATTATACTCCATCCATCCACAAAAAATAGGACACATTGTGAAATGACACGGGTTTTAATGTGGAACTGGTAAAGTAAGAAAGAAGTAGTGTTAGTGGAATATGGGGTTCACATTAAAAGTAAGAGAGAAGGAAAAAAAGTAAGAGACAAATAGTGTTAGTGGAATGTGAGGTCTATATTATTAGTACGATAGAAGGGAAAAAAGTAAGAGAGAAGTTGTTGAAAACTTTCCTTTTTTAAATGTGCTCTATTTTTGGTGGACAACCAAAAATGGCAAATGTGCTCTATTTTTCGTGGACGGATGGAGTATTATTATTATAATCAGTATTAACGTTATGTATTTATAATTCAATACGTATTGATTTTTGATATATTTCGGTATATCGATATATATCGTATATTCGATATAAAACAGTATACCGCGGTATAAGAAAATTCATATCGTTATCGTATCGAAAACTTACGATACAGTATTGTATCGTACCAAAAATTTTGATATACCAAAAATTCGATATTTTTCAGTACGATACGATCGATATACCATTTTTCCGCTATATTTACCCAGCCCTACTCGGATGTATTCTTCGGATGAATAGATACCCAATGTATATAAATCATCCAGTAGAATAGCATATGCATCTTCAGGTTCAACGTGATCAGCATGATACAAAGCACCGGAAGAATCAAGAGCATATATGACCAAAAGATATCCCCTAACCTAAATCTGGGATGGTCCTGAGTCTAAATTGAGCATTGCTTGCCATGACAATCAGAGCTGTGGCAATTACATCAGGTGAAAGGATTCCCAGTTGCCGTAAACTACATGAAATGCATATTTTCGAAGTCCTAATTTATAACTTTCAAGAGTGCGTGTATCATCCATGTTTATTTTTTGGTAGATCATACGTTGATGACTTTCGTGAATTCCACACCGAGGAGCGATACAGAATTTCAATTCACCGACAAACATCTGCAAGGATGAACGCACATCGAAGGTAGACTCTGGAGCTCGTATAATAACATTGATTTCCATGGCGATGATTGTTGTAGTTCTCGATCTCAGCTCTCCCTCTCCATCTCGATCTTTTATTTTTGCACTCTAGAATTCGAACAAAACCGACTTTTATTTATGCACGCTAGAATTCGAATGGAGGGAGTATGTAATATTGACACGTGGAATGATAGCGTAATGAACACGACATCATATTCAGTACCATACATTTCTTTTGAAATAAATTAAAGTTTATTAACTTAGTTTAGTGAATACAAATTCCATAGTTTAGCGTCTCATCCAAGATGACCAAGTAGAAAACCGCTCAACAATCTTAATATTATACGACCACAAAGTTTATAGTTTGTGTCTAGATCCTTTGGTAAAGACACAACAACCTTAATACTAAAGAAACTTACTAAGTACTCCCTTCATTCCAAAGAGGATGACACATTTGGTAGATGACACGAGATTTTAAAAAATGTTGTTTTGTATGTTAAGTGGTGAGAGAAAACATAATTTTATAATTGATGTGAGAGGAAACTTTTTTCAAAGGAGAAAATGTGATATCATTTGTGGAACAAACTAAAAAGGAAAGTGTGACATCTACTATGGAACGAACCGATTACAATATAACAATAATCAGTATTCCCATAATAAATGACCTGCATGAAGTGATGATATGTGGAGTAAATAAATAGGTAAAAAATACTTCCTCCGTATTTTAAAAATAGCAACTCTTTCCATTTTAGTCCGTTCCTTAAAATTAACAATTTCCAAACTTTCTATTTTAGGAAATCTTTACACTCCTATATATCAATTTATTTACCACTTAAACCTACCTAATAAAGTGGACCCCATAATCCACTAACGTTAATTTCATTACTTTTTTTTCTCTCTCTCTTACTTTACCAAATTATGCATTAAAACTCATGTCATTTCAAATGTTTCTATTTTTAAAAAGTGGAGGGAGTAATTCGTAATCTAAAATCTAAATTTTTATTAACAATATTTACTCCATATTGTATAAATTAGTGCAGCAACACGAACCAAAGAATTTTCAGCTAATTAATACAAATTGTAAATACTTAAAAAAAATCAATATAAAGGATAATCCTCTAGTCATAATCCAAAAAAAAAAGTTTTCTATTCAAAATAAAGTTTAAGACATTTGTAATTTACGAGAAGAAATAAAAATTATCCACAAAGCTTACATTTAAATATACATAAATTTAAGACCACAAAATGGAAATTTTGTTTTATTAAAAAGTCGAAAAAGTACCACGCTCAATATTAAAAAATAGAATTTCAACGGTTACATGACCGAAGTGAGTTAGAGAAAGAGATTGGAAGGAATGAGGAATGACAAATATGGTGTATTTATAAGGGAAAAAATAGGAATAAAAATATAATAAAATGAATAAAAGATTAGAAAACTATAGGGCTATAGGCCAGCTGCCCATAATCATAATGGCATACTACAGTCCGGATTATACATAGGGCGATTATGGGAGCGAAGTTTAGGGTGGCCATCCGCAATGACGAACTATGGTCCAAGCAATAGTCCACCCCATTGAAGAAGGAATAAAGTAAGGAATCCATTGGGATCAACATGAGGAAGCGATTGACCTTGATTGTTGTTAACGGTCATTACATACGACACAATGATACGCTCGGATTTTGCACGGTTTTAAGGCCATTATTTGGCCCGTTTTTAAGGTCAAAGTTGCATTACATGTCCATTATTTGTATATTCTATCTATTTTGGTATTTTGACATGTTTTGTGAGAAATGTGCATATTTGAGCCAAAAAAGGAAGTTAAAATGCGAAGTAGGAATCTGGAGCTTCTCCGGCGACCGCTGCAACACTTCCGGCGACCGCCGGCACTTAGCAGAGACAAAGACACGCCCGGCGACCGCCGGGAAGTGCGTGGCGACCGCCACAAGGAGTCAGAAGCTACTGGACTGCGCGCGGCGACCGCCGGCCAAGGTGCAGCGGCCCGCCACAGAAACACGGCGCGCGACAGCTGTCTTCAAACTCAATTTTCCGACGATCCTGAAGTCCGATCGGAGCGTTCTACACACCATTCTCTTCGTCTTGAAAAGAGCTTCAATATGGTTCAAGAATTAACTCAATCAAAGTTCTGTGGAGAGAGTTATGGCCGTTCTACCAAAGTCGCGCAAAGCTGCCAGCTGCAGTCTATGCGGGAATTTGAAGAAGGAAAGAAGATATTACCTTGTGAAGCCAAATCTTTTCCTTCTACTATGGGGAACGAAAATTACATATTTCCTAAGGCTTGGAGGACACTTATTACCAAATTTAAATCCTTCTAAAGCCTATATATACCCATAACCTCATTCATAGAATTCAACCATTCCTTAGCCCCAAAAGAGGAGCTTTCATAGCTCCTCCTCCAACCTTAATCTTTCATCATCTTTTTGCGAATTACTTCCATAGCATAAATTTAAGAGTTCTTCATTGTGCAAGGGGTTGCGGAAAGAAGCAAGAACATCAAGAACGACAAGAATTCAACCTACGGGTTTTATTTATTTTAGTTTTATATTCCAATTGTTTTCACTCCGATCTATGTTTTTAGCTTATTCAATTATGTCTAACTAAATTCATAGAATTCTTTGGATGTGTTAGTAACGACCTTGGTTATACAAATTTCTTTTTCTATCTAATATCCGTTTTGTTTTTACTTTATTTCTTCCCTAAGTAGTTTTGATGCTGCATGATTGAGTGACACAATCGTGTATGATTTAATATAACTTGCTTCATAACTGTGACAGAGTTCTAGCGAGTTAGATTCACTTAGTAAACAGCTACAGTTAAGCTTCACTTTAAAATGGCATGTTAATCTGAGAGAGAGTCTCTCTCTCTCTCTCACACACACACACACACACACACACACACACACACACACACACACACACACACACACACACACACACACACACACACACACACACACACACACACACACACACACACACTAGAAATCTACAACACATTTTGGAAAAGACCTTAACACCATAATTGACGTCAAAACTTGATTTTGAAGACTTAAATTGATTTCTTTGCCAGTGTATTCAAGAATTTATTTTTTGATCTTCCATTAAACTTGTGTTGAAATTATTGTAAATTTTGTTGATATGTCATGGCGCTGGCTGATCCTATGTTTACATTTGTTGACACAAAATACAACATCAGCAAAACAAAAGAATCAACACAATTTCAATACAAAAATTCAACAGATTTCAGAATTCAACAAAAAATCAACACGCTGGATTCATCAGGATTCAAACAATGGACACAAATTCAACAAATTTTTTTTCATAAATCAACACAGCGAGAACGATGATTTCAACAAAGAATTCATGCAATTTTTCAACGTAATCAAAGGCAAAAAAATCAACATGATTTCAACACAATACAAAATAAGATAAAATCAACGCAATTTCAACGTAAAATACAGAATAAGCATAGAATCAGCGCAATTTCAACGCAAAATACAAAATCAACAAGAATCAACGCAATTTCAATACTAAAATATATTCATATTATCCACTTCTTCATTCTTCTTAACTATTTTGATAAAAAAGTTCGAAAGGATAAAAAGTACTTATGAAGTTGAGTGAAAAGATGCATCTCACATTCTCACTATCTCTGTCCAACTGTGGAGTATCTAACAGTACAAAACAAATGAATTGACATAGAAAGTATTAAAATCTTATCATAAGTCTTATCGTACACCATGTCTGTTAAAACATGCATAAGAACACATTAAAACATGTTTGATCATACAGGACCAAAACCGAATACAGCACATTGCATTAATCTTAATCTTAATAGTACAAGAGTTAAAAAAAAATTTAGCAAATCAATAGAATGGTTGACTCTACAAAACGTAGCTTAAAATAAGATTTAATGGACACTTTATAGACAGATAATCAAAACACTACTAAAATAGCTTGACTGCTAAATTTTGCGTAAGGTCATACCATAAATTTATCTCTAAATTTTTATTATCAAATTGATACTCTTCCCAGGGACTCGTACTCGTACAGCACTAAATAAAATTTACAGTTATCAACACATAGTAACTGGGCATATAGATTAACTAAAGAATATTAGTGATTATACTTTTTTATTTTCTAGAGACTGGTAATGATATTTTTCCACCTAAAATGCAAAACAACTAGTAGTAAATTTTTAATTAATAGGAGTACATGGCTTGCAAAAGAATGATGCAATGGCGCAGCAACAAGCAAAAGAATAAAAGCAGTAAAGCAATTATAATAAAAAAACCGGAAAACTGTGATAAGATTAAGGTCTTAGCATTAATAAAATTTCGGGTCTATTATCATAGGAAAGTAAAATAATCGAATCTCAAAATCAATCGCCGCCGGCCTTATTGTAGACATAGGTAAGGCCGCACTGCACTCCTTCCTGAGGCGCTGCACCTTGCCGGAGTCGTCGACCTTGTAGAACTGAAGCACGGCGAGCTTCACCTTCTTGTGCTTGTGCTTGATCTTCTTCGGTTTGGTGTAGGTCTTCTTCTTGCGCTTCTTAGCGCCACCACGGAGGCGGAGGACGAGGTGGAGCGTCGACTCCTTCTGGATGTTGTAGTCGGCGAGGGTGCGGCCATCTTCGAGCTGCTTGCCGGCGAAGATGAGGCGCTGCTGGTCCGGCGGGATGCCTTCCTTGTCCTGGATCTTGGCCTTGACGTTGTCGATGGTGTCGGACGACTCCACCTCCAGGGTGATCGTCTTCCCCGTTAGGGTTTTCACGAAGATCTGCATCTTCGCGACCGCCGCAGATAAGCTAGGGTTTTGCGAAATCGAGATTGTGATTAGTGATGAATGAATTGGGTGTGTTGAAAGTTGAAACGGCTCCCTTTATATACGAGGGCCCAGGTCTATATTGGGCCTTTGGACTACATAGGTATGAGAAGTACTCACAGAATAAAGGTTGGAGGTTTGAAGTTCTTGGTGTGGCAGAATCCGATGTTAAAGGTTATAAGGTTGGTTGAGTATTCTTTAAATACCATGTTACCTACTACTTTGTTTCATATTTTCAGCCTCACACGCTATTGTTCTTCGAACTGTTTTATGATTCCTCAGGAGGCTAGTGCCGCAATCTCTGGTGCAGATGTTTATGGAAAGCTGAAATTTGAGAGTGGAATTCATAGAGTGCAGGTTTTTCATACTCCAAATCTATCTGCATTTTGATTGATTTGTCTTCTGTATTTCATCAGACGATATGAATACCATTCTTTTATAGCGAGTTCCGATGACTGAGAAATCTGGGCGAGTTCATACAAGTGCCGTATCTGTTGTTATTCTTCCTCAAGCAGATCAGGTCCAAATCCATTCCATTTAACGTAATGTTCCTACATGTGACAATAATGTTAGCAAAACATATTAAGACTGACACTTTTCTCAATCCTTCGACATTAATGCCTACTAATTTAGTCTGCATTCAAGTTTATCTTACTTCTCTGTGCTGTTTGAAACTTCTGCAGGTGGATGTCCAAATCAGGAATGAAGACCTAAAAATTGATACATACAGGTCTGGTGGTTCAGGTGGTCAGAGTGTAAACACCACTGATAGTGCCGTCAGGATTACTCATATGCCAACTGGGTTAGTTGTTGCCATACAGGATGAGCGATCCCAACATCAGGCACGAAATCTTATTTGCAGTTACTAATTCTTCTTTCCAATGCAGGACTGTTATATTATTACCCAGCAGTAATTGTGCCATTGAGTAATGACATGCTGGATTTCATTCTAATAATTCTTAGTTATTTTCTAAAAATGATTGGCACTAACAACTGAGGATTTGGTCATCTAAATGAGACAGTCAGTTATTACAATTTAAGTTTGTATAAATGGCATGGTAATGTATACACTGCTTGTCATGTGCACTACCCTGTTATGCATTTTAAGATGAGTTTGTGATATGAACATGTGCAACAACCATATTATACTAATGGAATGAATCCTCAGTTTTTTTTTTTTGGGAATGAATCCTCAAGTTCACCAGTATTCCTTTAATTTGGATAACTTATATACTGTAGAAAGAATTATGTCCATTTATCTTCCACTTTTAAGTTTTAGGTCATCTGAGTAGCTTTGTTCTACGTAAGTTTCAAGTTTAGAAGCTTTTTTTTTTCTCAAGCTTCTTTGCCAACTGGTTGCATTACAAGTGGAACTGATCTATTTTGTAATGCTTGCAACTTCATGAAACATAATTATACAATCCATTAAAATATGTACTGCACTTTCTCTTTGTTCTACAAAGAAAATATTGCATTCGCTTATAAACTAAACCAAAAATACTTGTGAGTTAATGTACCTTTTCATTTTACTTATACTATAAGGTTCTGCTTCAATATTCACAAATCTTTTAGACATGTTTTGATGTTGAGCATGATAAATTTATGAAGATTGTCACATGCAACCGGATTTGATTCATGCCTCTTCATTACCCGAGTCTGATTTTCTTGTTTATTTATTGTTTCATCAGAACAAGGCCAAAGCACTTAAAGTATTGTGTGCGAAGTTATATGAGTTGGAAAGGACTCGGCTTGATG
>NW_025951973.1:0-5000 GCF_023119035.1 Salvia hispanica
TCAAGTTACGATAGTAGGATTTACTTGTCTTTTACACATTTTTGTTTTCTTATTCATTAAGTTAATTATACTATTATAAATTGTTTTCTTATAAAAGTGTACAAATAAGTAGGATTGCAAGTCATCATGTTAAAAAAAAAAGTACAACAGATTTCACCTTTCTCTAAAGATGTTCAAGTTTGGTTTGGACAGCCAACTCAGCATTTTTGTGACTAAATGCCACGTCAAAGTTGCCAATGATTCTATTTAGCAATCCAAAAGTTAAAAAAGAGTTATAAACAAATAGCTACGAATAGATTATTTAGTTTACATATAAATTGATAAAAATAAAAACACCAGAATCAGTTATTAGAGCTGTACCTATTTCTAAATAAATTAGCACTAAATCAAAACTAAGTGCAAGAAAAGATTCTCAAGCCTTTCTCTTCAAAAGTTACTACATACTGTGGATAAGTAATACACAGCACACTTAGTTACTTAGCAAAGCCCTGTTAAGAATCCTACTATAAGTTTAGCATAGTAACAACATCAATGCTCTTATTAGCATTGTACAAAATTTGCAGACATCCCTCTCCTTGCTGCTATGATACTACTGCTGCTACTCCTTGTTCCTTGAGGATCTGTCTTTATGTGTCCACCAAGAATACGAGAAATCTGAAGACTCAGTCACTGGGAACGCTGGTTGAACAACATTCGAGTTTGAAACTCAGACACAAACGGGAACCATGCAAGAAACGCTACAGGTGTAAATAGTAGCAGCCCCATCAAGATCTCATATAACCATCGTGCCAAAGTTCAACAGAACCCCAAAATCCAGCTCTTTGAACAATTGGCTTACATGCTTGTGCAATCTGTCAAGTGAAAGTGGACATATTTGGATTATGAAGCAGCATGATTTGAAAGAAAATGGAGTTCTGCAATGAAATCAAGAAAGGAGTTAATCAACCAGGAGTAAAACCCCAACCAGTAGGCAGGAAGGCGAGTATGCAGACTACAATATCTCTTGGAAGGCCATGTGAGGGAGAGCGATCAAAATAGCAAGGATAGAGACAAAAGTAACAAAGATTAAACCCTGATAAGCGAAAAACAAGTTTTCTGGAAGTTTGCACTGAACTTCCTCCATTCAACTGAGACTGTCTGGAGAGTAAAAACAAGAGAAACAATGAAAATCCTAGTTGAAAGACATCAGCATTGTAATTTGCTGCTTCCATTTGAATTAATATATCATTTGAAACAAGAAATATTGTCCAATTTGGCCAAGTTGTTGACATTCTCAAGCACGCAATATGGTTCTAACATAAACAAACTAGAATTAGTATATCACTTGAATGCAACTGACAAATTCAAAATGGGCATTTGTCAATTTGGACACCTGGCAGACGCAAAATTCGCCTCTGTAAAATGCCAACAACAAACAGCAAACTGCACTTTCTAGGTTAATAATTATATAAATTTTCATATTGTGCAGGTTTAAATATGCAACCATCTTTCATTAAAATTAAGAGTTATGAGAAGGAAAACTGGTATGTTTGTCTTGTCCATATTCAAGAATCAGTAAGAATCACAGTAGAAGATTCAGAAACAGGAATAAAGTAACCTCACCTTCATGACAAAAGGATCAGGAATATCACTAGCCATGATATGCCATATACCTGCACACACACCAGTGTGAACTGCCAAAAACTAGCAACTCCAAAAGAATTTTCTTTAATCAAATAAACAAAAAGTAAAAAAACTAAAGGGAGAATAAAAGACTTTAAGTAAAACATAACAGAATACTTTTAGTATGTCTGGTGATGCAAGTGATAAAACAAGCCCATATTGGATATATAAAAATCTCATACAATATAATCTCTGTGCAATATTCAATTCTCCTGAATGACGAAGATGGTCCTGTTCTTCCTCCCACCATGCATTCCTAACTTTTTTCTGACGGAACACCGATACCTCCGGTTACTAATCCACTTGTTCCAATCAATCCAATCATCAACTATCTTTTGCCACTCAAAACCAGAAGGTTGAAAAGAAAGGAGCAAAAGCCAGGGTGCCAACTATAAACCACATTGATACAGTGCAATCAATATATATGCAACAGTGCCCCTATAGGATTGCCCAAAGATTTTGATAAACAAGAAGTAATATCATTAACTCAAGTCCCCTAACAAAGTGGGCCTTGCATATAGCCTATAGCTATCAGCAAATTTGGCATGGAAACCACAAATCCATCAATTGAAGCTGGCCTATATTTTGCACCTCCATGAAGTAATGTCCTCCCATACTAGCTGTCTTTGTTCCCAGGGAAAAGGTAAAAATACAGGTGCTGCAGTTGCATCAGTATAAATTCATAATGCTTACCTTCAAACTCTTTCTCCAGTCCAATTTCCATCATCGGGAGAGCCATCAGAAATCCAATTTGAACAAATGACTGAGGTAAGAGCCATTTCAAGAGTTTATTTTGTCAATTCTTTGTAGACTACTTCTAGCCTTTTCTCAAGTCCACTAAGAACCAGATAAGCACTGATACAGGAAAACATACACACAGAACCAGACTCCAAGCAGAAGAACACAGGATCACAACAGATCTTAGACAAAAAAAAAAGTCAAAATCAACTGTTAGATCTTATAGCGCATTTACATACCAAGGTACTAGAAGTAGAAACCAATTGTGGTAAAATAGCATGATAGCATTCGAAGAAGTCAAATCTATGCCCAAGCCTATATAAATCACGACTCAATGTTTGTTTCATTTCATTGGCAAATTTTGCCCAAACAGAGAAATTTGGTTAAGTCCTACATCCTCCCTTTACCAACTTGTATATTCATGATGGTCACATTTCACGAAGGGTAGAATTGAAATCCCACAGAAGTAAATCAATTACAGTTCTACCAAAGAAAGTTCCTAAGAATAGCTCTAGTGTTTGGCCATACTCAGCAAATATGTCCTCACCAGGCTTTATGACCTTGAGGCTTTGCTCACCCACCTCTTGTGAGGTGAAATAGTCATCAAAAACACCTGGATGACCATAATGAAAACGAACCCTACAAAAACACAAGATTTATACATATGTTAATTCTCAATTGATGACAGATAGGAAAATGAATCAAATTCATAAGGTGGCATGACAATTTGAAAAGGACTGCACAGACAAATATACAATAATATAGGTAGTTGGTGGCCAATGGCCACTATTTGGAACAATTTTATTGGTATGATGATGTCAAAATATAACCAGCATCAGATTATTACAACCAGTGCTAGGTTTGCAAAGGAGTCATAGCTTGGAAATCCTTGCGAATTGTTGAATACCAAACAAAAGGAAAATATATACTTCAAGAAGTTTTATTTGGAAATTTATACCATGGTTGTGCTATCCAAGAAAACTAGAATAATGTCACATCAGTACTAAGTGCTATATTCACTCCAAAAACAATGTTATATGTACAGAATACTCAGAAGCAGTGGGGAGGATGAGGAAACAGCAGAACTTACTTTAAAGGATTGGCCAACAATCTCTGACCAATAAAATAAAACTTGTCTTCTTGATTTGACATAAACCAAGCAAGGGAGGAAAACACTGCATCACATGGCAAAGAGAAAATTCAGTCGTCAAAACAAGAGTCTGTATACTTTTACCCGAAGAAAATACTAATTATGACCAAATGCTGACCTTCCGGTAAAGATATGTTCCTCAAACCAAGAATTGATGGACACCTTCACATCGTGTGGCGCTTAAGAAATTCTTGAAGCAGGTTTCTCATTTTCAGAGCTTCTTCCATATAATTATCCTATTTGGAATATTTATTATAGGACATAAAGACGAAATCCAATCCAATTAAGCATAACTTACCTGATTCATATCAATTGCCTGTAAGCCTTCTCCACTGTGTAAAAATAATGCCTGGCATGATTCTGATTTTCAGGTTTTCCTTCCCCCATGATGGCAGGTCCTGGAAGTTTTATACGATAGATTACCTGCATAGGACTTCCTATAGTTATACAGCATACACGAATACAATCATTGCACATGCAAAATTGAATCAGCAACAGCCAAGAAGGTTAAGAATTGATGTCTGTTTTTGATAAAATAGTATTTGGCCAACTACTTGTGTGAACTTTGCAACAAATCACTTGTGCAAATTATTAGAATGCACATGCTGAGGAGACAGCCTGCTGAGGAGAAGAGGACCCCCTTCCTAAATAGCTTCAATAATATGATTCAACAACAAAATATTCCACCAAACTAAACCACCTTATATCTCTACTAACATACTTGAATACATTTGTTTTACCTGGTCCAGGTTCTGCCCTGGTTCTGAAGAGTTTGACTTGGGCAGAGCAGCCTTCACAAGGGTGGAGTAATACACCTTATCATTCACCTTCTTGGACCTGTCTTTACTTGGCTCTTCAACTTCATCTATATATGCTACTCGAAGAGATGGGTATCTGTTCAATGCAATCTATGTAGTGAGAATTGCTCAAGGAAACCGAGACAACAACTACAGGTCTATAATCTTACGTCGTCATAAGTCTCAATATATCCTGGCTCGAGGATCGCCAGATCGTTTTGAATCCATACAGCTGACAAGATACAACATAAGTGAACTTCATATCTGAAACTGCTTGACACTGTGTCCAAAGTGACCTCTCTCCTTTTAATTGATCCTCGATTCAACTCAACAGCCTTGTATCCTTCCATTAAATCTGTTGAAATTGCACAAATTATTGTTCCGCTAAATTGGTAATCAAATATCAAATGGCTTGAAATGTTAAAATTAGGTATTGTCCTCATTCAAAGATCAGGTGCACAAGATAAAGTACCATCATCCTTGGCCATTCAAGGAAGGCTTGAAGCTCAAGTGCTTTGCGGTAGTACATCATTCCTCTTACTGTCACAAATTAGGGCAAGGTCAGCACAAAAGTCAACTTGATCTGAAAAAAAGGATGGGAAGAATAACTTGATCAAAAAAGGCATTTCAAGCAAACTACCACTAAAGAAACT
>NW_025951974.1:0-2467 GCF_023119035.1 Salvia hispanica
TTGACAAACTCATATTTTAGCCTTGTTTTATGGGTGATTAAAGAGTGCTTTTATTGATTTAAGATGTTAAATACAAGTTTTTCACCTTATATACACTAATTAGGTGAGTTGATGGGTTTATCGTAGTTTTGTGATGAAAACAGGTTGAAACGAGCCGAAGCTGAAATTCGAGGAGTTCTCCAGAAGGAAAACCCGACCGGGTGTTTTCCATCTCTCGGAACACCCGGTCGGGTGTTTTGAAGTGGCCTTGTGGACTCCAGGAGGAAAACCCGACCGGGTGTTTTCCATCTCGCGGAAAACCCGGTCGGGTGTTTTGCAAAACAGCGGGCTTCGGGAAGAAAACCCGGTCGGGTGTTTTGTTACCTACAAATCACCCGACCGGGTGTTTTGCTAATTGCCCTGATTTTCACTCCGAGTATAAAAGGGGTTCTAACTCAATTTAGAACCCTAACTTTTCCCCACGCCCAGAAACAGTTTTTCCACCTTTGAGAGCAGATTGAAGAGACAAAGAGTCCGATTCATCAACAAGTTTGAAGACGAAGACGATTTGCCATTCAATTCACCCTTGGGAGTACTTTTATTAGTTTACTATGTTCAATTCTCTTTCTATGGATTCTTCTTGTGGATTTGTATTGAATATGAGTAGCTAAATCTTTCGTAGAGTTTTGGTGAAGACTACAATGAACGCTTTTGATTAATTCAAGGACTTTTGATTACCTTTGCTCTTGTGATTTCTTTGTTTCGTTCTTGTACCTTTTCAATTCAATTGCTTAGCTACCAATTGGGTTTGTTGACCTAGTTTTGAGTAATCGAGAGATACCTAATTAGGATTGATAAAAGAATGAACAACACCTAGATAATTTGCATTCGAGAGAAGGAATTCTAGAGTGAGGGCTTTAGCCTTTTGTTTTAAGGAGTTAATTGTTGAGTATTAGAAGGAGACTTCAATATTAATGATTAATCAACTGATTAAGTGCACTCGAGAGAGGGCTTAGTCTAGACTAGCGGCTTTCCTAGTAATCCTAGAGACTTTAATTGGGTAATCGAAGTTGTTGATTTGTTCGCATCGTGTTCGTTGTAGTTGGATCCAAGGCTCTACCGTGTTCTCTTATTTGGAACTTTTCTTGGTTGCGCGCTCTTAGCTTGTTTATGTTTATTTGTTTCTCAAAATCAAAACCAACTCTCCGGATTTTCTAGATAGTGTTCTAAATTGCTTCGTAGTACTCAAACCGGCACTTAGTCTTTGAGGATCGATAATTTAACTTGCCACGTGCTACATACCCCCATACACTTGTGGGTGACATTTTGATTGCAAGTTTAGCATGAGTCAAGAACTGATGGAGTTGAGACAATATTGTGTTGATGCTATTGACTAGGCATACACCAAGGAGGAATAGTTCAAGGCATCGCGTCCACTAGCCCGCCGGTATGTCCGATAGTGTTGACTATGGAAGGTTCAAAACCACAAGTTACCTCTCCAAAGACAGTATCGTTTCTCGAGAACTGAGCAAAGAGTCTGCATACATGCATTTGTGTCTGGTGTTGGTTTGAGCTTGCAACACTCTAACCAATGTGGGGGATTGTAAGAAAAACATGTGGAAATGTGAGAGGTCTAATCCTTTCATTTCCTTAAGACCTTTGGCCTTTCATATGATGTAACCTCCAATATGTTTATGAGGTGCCTTAATGCCGAGACCTCTCGTGTGGCCACTCCTATCCTATAAATAGGTGTGGATTTGAGAGATGAGAACACACCAACAATCATTCTCTCTTCTCTCTAAGATCTCAAGCATTCTAGTTCGCATATAGGAGCATTGCATAGCTCAGTTCTCGCCTCCAATTCAAGTTCGTCGGAGCCTACGAGTTTGAGGTGCTTCAACTCGGTAGGAGGAAAGTCGTTTCATCTTTGGGGACGTTGCGCCAATCCGTGAGCACTAGCCGGGGCGTATCTCGTCTTGCGGAGAGAGGGTTACCTCGACTCGACTTGAAGAAGACAATAGTTTGCATCTTGTTCTTTTATTGTATTTCTTTTGTTTTATTTACCTTCTAGTTTTTGGTTCTTTTGTAATAGCAAGAGTTGTCCATGTAAAGGCTACACTATTTCCAACAATAATTGTGTTTAAAATAAATGATGGTCTATTTTGGTAAGTGTAGCATCATTTCAAGAACACGACCGTGTTCATATTGTTAATTCATACAAGCACTCCAATAATCATAATGTAAACTATACAAAATACACACGCGCGCACATATGTTAAAAGAAGTCAAGTGCTCTTCATTTTCTTGTTGAATATTAGTACATTTTGTCATTTTCCTTACCTAATAGACTGGTTGTTAGGAGAATATAGATTTTTTTTAAAAAAATATACAAATAACACTCTGCCTGCCTTCTATGCCATGAGTAATTAAGGTAGTGTTTGGTTTGCAAGATAAAATAAAACCAAGTTATAATCTAGGATTGAGTTGT
>NW_025951975.1:0-8000 GCF_023119035.1 Salvia hispanica
GACGAAAGAATTGCATTCAATCCTAGCAACATTTTGGAAGATAGAGGAGAGAGAGATAGGAGAGAAAATTGCTGCAGAATTTTAGCAAAAATAGGAACAAAAAGGGGAGAGATTATAGAAAAAACGTTTTCTAAAGTATATTTATTCCTAAAGGATAGATAAGTAATATATTAATTAATTTAAAAATAATAAAAATTTATGAACCGGTTTTAAAACTGAAATTCCTAAAATATCCAATTATGTACGTAGTTATTCTCTACGTTTATCACTGCTCAAAGATGCAGGGCGGTGAAGCGGTGGTAATAGCAGCACCGATTGGGAAGAGATAGAGAGAGAGAAATGCCGTATGTTTGAGAAGTAGGTTTCAATTATTAATTTATGGAGATATAATGTCTGGGCTTTGTTTTGGGCTGTTTAATGTATAGTGATATTATAATTTTACATTTGTTGATATTAAATTTATTAGCTATCGATTTGTAATTATAGGAGGAGTTGAATATTCATGACATAAGATTGTAATTGATTCCCAATTAATTTTAGAAATTAATTATAGCAACGTCTATATCCCCTATTATATTTAATTACATAAGTTATACTATCACTAATTGTATAAAAATAATTTATATATAATTTTAAAATAAAAATATTTTGAAATATTAAATTCTTAATATACACTAACCATTTAAATTATGCTTCCTTCGTGAGAAGAGAGTTGAATTGTATTCCTTTGTAATGAAAAATTAATTTGTTAAAAAATTATTATAATAAATACTTATATGTGATTATGCTTTTACCAATCTTTTTGATATATTCATATAATTTATTATTTCACAAATGTTGTTGTGGTTACTTTAATATTTTAATTACAATAAAATTTAAAATAGATTCATGTAAACAAACCAAATTAATCAACAATTTTTATTCCTTTCGAATTGTGCCAAAGCAGTTGAGTACTACTATAATTTCAACCTTAAAGGTGTATTTTTATTTTATTGATTTGTAAATCAATTTGTGGTATAATTAAATTGTTGTAATGGATATTTGTAGATATAATTATTTGTACGATAAAATTATTAATCGTATTTGTAGTACATTTCTTTTTTTATGAATTGTATATATAATGATAATTACAAGGTTAGGTAATCATATTTTGGAGGGTCAAATATTGGGTGACCATAAAATTGGCCATAAAGTGTTGATTCCTCAAATGTCTTTAATACCATCTGATTCAAAGTTGCTAACTTGCTATTTAGATTCCAACGACGACAATTTCCTTTAGCTATGTCGTATGCAATGACCATTAACAAAAATTAAGGTCAGTTTCTCTCTCATGTTGGACTCATTTTCCACTAAAACATTTTTCTTTCTATCTCTCTTCTTTACCAAATTTGCATTAAAGTTTATGTCATTTCAAAAAAATTTATTTTTAGGGGACGGAGGGAGTATATGATAAATGTATGTGACATATAAATGTTATGACAATATAAGTTTAATACTATTAATTTATATTTTTAAAAATAAATATATTGAGATGAACGGATGATAATTTGGTGTCATGTAGGATAATAATAATAATAATAATAATAATAATAATAATAATAAATACTCTCTCCGTCATTGAATAGAAGTCTCATTTCTTCCAGGAAACGAATTTTTATTTAATATTACTACACTCATGTTAGATTCTATTAAAATTGTATAAAATCATATGCTGAATATGAAAGGGTTCATTTACAGTATCTTGAGAGAAATACAAATTTCTTTTTGTTGTTGTTTATAATGTTATGTATATTCTTTATAATTACTTTATATTCTTATTTGTAAATATGTTTTTATATTATTTATTCTATATTCTTTATTTTAATATATTTAGCTGTAATTATATCTTCATTACTTGAAAATCTTTTGTCTCGTGCATAGCACGAGTGTTAATTGTATAAAATTGTTTATTGAATTTGAAATATTTGATTTAGGAATAACGATAGATCTATTGTTGTTCGTCACGGGTTTTAATGTAGAATTAGTAAAGGACAGAGATAGAGGGACATATACTCCCTAAAGTAAGAGAGAGGGGAAGAAAAAGTGAGTAAAGTATGAGAGAGGGAAGAAAAAGTAGGAAAAGTATGAGAGATAAACTTTCCATTTTTAGAAAGTGATCTATTTTTTCGGACATCCAAAAATGGCAAAAGTGATATATTTTTTGTGGATGGAGGGAGTATTTGATTTTGTAAATCTTTCTATTGTTATGAATTCTTATTTCCTATAGTTTCATTGGTATTAGTATTCATTATATGAAAAATCTTATGTCCCGTGCATAGCACGGGGGTTAATACTAGTTGTTTAACTAAATTAATACTCCTTGACAAGTGATTGTGATTGTCTGGATATATGTTACTGTATTTGTATTTACAGGTGATCAAGTAGTGTTCTGTTTCTTGCTCTTGAGTTCAGTAATTTCTTAACTTGTTCCTTTTCTTGCAATAAAATAGGACCTCCAGAACTGGAGAACGAAGCTGGACACTCAAGTTAAGGTTTACCATGATGTAAGTATTAGCAATTCATTTGGAGATAATGAATGATCTTGATGAGTTGCTATGTCTTTGTTAGTTGTAGCCTATCCTTCAACGTTAGTCTTACGAATTGTAGTGCTGGGCTCCTTATATGACTTAAAACTTGAGAGTTGTGGGCATTAATTGGAATTCGAGTCAAATTTATGTTAGTTGTATGGCACAATTGTACTATCATTTTGTATGGTGTGTTTTCAATTGTGTACAATGGACCAGCCACATACAAGATGTTTATTGCTACTTACACTTAAATAAGAGTTTGAGTGTTGGTGTTCGAATGTGGACAATTTGGAACTCCTACATTGGTATGCTTCTGTTACCATATAAGTTGTGCGCTGTCTCATCCTAGAAACTGAAAATTTGTCCGGACACAGCAATCGATATCACTATAAATCTTTCTTTTCATCTAAAGGTTGATGAATTTGATACATGAATCCTCCCGTGGTCCAGTGATCTGCTTCCTCTCTTCCTGCAGGAGCTCTCAGAGCTTAAGAAGTCGCTAAATGCTGAAGTTGATCAGCTTCAAACAGTTAGTTGTCGTCCTATATACGTATATATGCCTTACATATGAAATTACACACACTTATCACATTGCTTGTTTGTTATATACACAAAAGGGATTTCAAGAACTGATGACTGCTCTCCAACAGCAGCAGGAAGACGTTGCATCCAGCTTTAAAAATTTAGAGGTCAGTATGTTATGCCGACATGTCATTGATGCCATGTCTTGATTTTTTTAATGTAGCTTATTATGAGATTTTGTAAATCCTCAACAATTTTTCATAACTGCAGGATGATGCAGGAGAGGCGAAGCAGGTTGGAGATATAGAAAATAGCAAGATTTTAGATCAAGATCCACATAATTGAATATATTGAAGTTTCTTCACTGTTTATGCACTACCATTGCGATGCTATTATGCTAAATATGTCATCCATCTATCTAAATTTTAATTTCATTTGCCACTTTCTCTAGTCATTTGGTGGGAGTATCTTTCAAGTTAGTATGTTTTTCTTGGCCTTTCTCTGATGTTTATTATCACAGATGCCAATGCATGAAAATGGAATGGCTCTATTCGGAATTCCCTATAATTTTGCGTTGTGAATTGTAAACAATTATTTCATTTATTAGCTCTAGACCCCCTTCATGGCTTCACACATTTCCATGCCTATCAATATTCAATTTTTGGTTGAGGGGGAGGGGCCGTGTCTTTACCTGCCTTGTCTCCCGCTAATCTTGCATTAATACAAATTTGATGATTTCGTAGGTGGCCTTGGAATAAGAGGCACAAGTTATTTCCAAAGCTACATAATTTGATTTGGTGAAACAGAAATAGAAATAGAAATTTATTTTATAAACCAAGCTTACAATAGAAATTATACTCATCATCAATATCAATATTCAATAGTGATTTTTCATATGGCCGTGGTGATTCTAACTCCAACTAATATAGTTGAAATGAAAGTGTTACTACTACTAAACTGCTTTATATTGTCAGCAATGTAAATTTATCAAAGAATGACCAAGAAGTAATCAAGGTTAAAGAATGATCGAGAAGCATTCTAAGTTATCTCTGATATCTTCATTGTGTAATTATAGCCTTTTAAGTTAGTAGGTGGCGTCGTTTGCCACAACGGTGACACTATTTGATTTGAATACGGGCAACTAAATTTGAATAATTGAGTGTATTCGATCATTTATTTAATATGGTCATAAAGTGCGAATGGAAGGTTGGAATAAATAAGGTTGAAATTGCGTAGCGGTACTATGCTAAAATCATAAATGAATTTAAAAGTGCACCTACAAACTTAAATATTGGTGTTCAGAGCAAAAAAAAAGAAAGGGAAAACTTTCAATATTCACTTTTAACTGTCCAAAAAAAATAGTAAACATCACAAGTTTTAATAAGAAATTGATAAAGTAATAGAGAATAAGAAAAGTAAATAACGTAAAAGAGATATGGAAAAGAAATGAATAAAGTATAGAAAGAGGAGAAAAGGTTAATTTTTATTTTAAAAAATGAGATTATTTTTATTGGACATTCTAAAATAACAAAACGAGACTAAATTTTTTTTGGACAAATGGTATTATGTTTGCATGTTCCACTTCACAGATTAATACTCAAGTACTATATGTTTACAAGGTTATATTATTACTCACTTGTTTAGTTGTGTTCATTTTCTTTTGCTCCACACATTGTACAGTATAAAATGTAACTAAATAGCACGTATTCTCTCCGTCCTACTTTAAGAATTCTATTTAAATTTGACACGTGTTTTAATAAATACTCCATCCATTTCATAATAATAGAGTCATTTTATCATTTTGGTACGTTCTTAATAAAGTCATTTCCTTTTTTTGTTAAGTAACATATTTTTTCCACACCTACTTTATTCTCTCTTCATCTCTCTATCTTTTTTCATTTTCCACTTTATTCTCTCTTTACTTAATTCACCTAACACAATTTTTCTTAATCTTCGTGTCCAAAAGAAATGTTTTTATTACTATGAAATGGAGAGAGTACTATTTATGAAATATTGTAATCGGACTTCTAAGGTGGGAGATCTAAAAATGATAAATAAAAACTCCTAAAATGGGACGAGTAAGAGTAAAAATGTACTCCATATATTTGAAGTACTAGAACATAATAAAAGACTCATACTCGTACTTGAAAGAGTATGGATTAATACTCCCCAAAATAGAAAATGTGGTGTGTGGCGGTGCGTGGGTAGTCTTGTCATTTAAAAAATACTCTAGGTAGTGAACCAAGTACTCTAGCATCTCTCTGTTCTAGTCTCTTCAATTTTATACCAACACTCTCCATCTTTCACTTCATTTCAATTCATGGCGTCCGGACAAGCAGATCAAGAACCCCCACAGCCTCCCTCTCTTCAGTACCAGGTACCAAACAACTTCCAACAAAATTAATTTATAAAAATAAGTTTTAAAAAAAAAAAACAGCTGATATCTCCCTCTTTGTTGCCACCTTTATGTTTTATAGCAAGTGTTCTAAAATCTCTCTCTCTTGATTTTCAGACATGGGTTCTGAAAGTTTCCATCCACTGTCAAGGCTGCAAAAGAAAAGTCAAGAAAGTGCTCCAAAGCATCGAAGGTAACACTAATGTTTTTGCATGTTTCAAAGCTTCAATTAGTGGATGCTTAATTAATCCGTGTTTAATCTTTTTTATAGGTGTTTATACAATAAATATTGAAGCGCAGCAGCAAAAAGTGACCGTGACCGGAAACGTAGACGCGCAGACTCTCATCAAGAAGCTGGTGAAGACAGGCAAACATGCAGAGCTTTGGCCAGAGAATCCCAAGCCCAAGGACAAGGACAAGAAAGGAAACGACAAAGAAGCCGATTCAAAAAGCGCCGAAAACACCGAAGACGAAGAGGACGACCCGCCGCCGGACAACGGCAACGTCAAGATCAGCTCCCCGCGCCTCGCCAGCGGAAACGGCGGACCTACTGTCAAGTTCATGCTCGACCAGCCGCCGGAAAATGCCTCCGCCGGCGACAAGCCGCCGCCGCCAGAGAATAAAGGCGGCGGCGGCGGTGGTGGTGGAGGTAAAAAGAAGAAAAGGCGAGGGCGAAAAGGGAATAACAGTAATAACAGTGCGGGAGCAGCGGGTAATGGTGCGGCGTCGAGCACAGGATTGGAGATTCCGAGGGTGGGAATCACGCAAGCCGTTGATCAAATCAATGGGAGCCCTCCACCGCAGATTAATGCGGCGTATCCGAGTTATGGTGCGCCGCAGCAGGCGTATGTTATGAGCTACAATGCGGCGTATCCTAGCGTGCCAGCTGCGCCGGGGTACTACGTGGCGCCGTCGCCGTATGCTTACGCGTATGGGCAGCCGGAGGAGTACGTGGCGCAAGCGCAGCCGTTGGATTCGTTCGAGGTGTTGAGCGATGAGAATCCTAATGGATGCTGCGTCATGTGATAATCTTGCGTTTTTTTTTTGCGAATGTATATAGAATTTTGAATATGTTAGTGTCTAATGTTGCATTAAAACGTTTTAATGCTCATTTTGCTGTGGAATTTCAGATTTAGTAATTGATTTAAATTGCCAAACTTGCTAGGTTTATTAGACTATAACCTAGGTCACATAAGAAAGGTATTTTATGTGAACTTTAAAAATGGTGAACAATACCATGAACTTTAATAGGGACTTTAATAGATGTGTGGATTTTTCATGAAATAAATTTTTTAGCCTTATTTATTGATTTTAGGAAATATGATTACAATTGTAGTTAAGAGTTAAAACAACGTTGCATTTTGTCCTATTTTTGCATGTTATGTACACGTCATTAAACTTGGATAGAAAATTTATTTCATGAGAAATTCCGCATAAGTTCATGTATTTTTCACCATTTTAAAAGTTTGTGGGAAATACTAGAATTTTAGGAAAAGTTCATGTTTTTAAGGCTATTTTCCCATGTTATTTTGATTTATTATACTCCCTCCGTCTCTGAAAAGTATGAATTATTTTCTTTTTAGTTCATTCCTGAAAAGTATTCCATACTTTCCGATTGATATTATACCAAGGAGCCTTAATTACTATTCTTTTTTATGAACATAATCTATTGGCACTAGATTGATATTTCATCTCATATTCTTGCATACTTACGATAAAATGATATCTCAATTTATTATAGAAAAAGACTTCTCTCGTGCTCTCAATGCCGCCGCCTCGTCCCAACATGCCTTCTTCCTCTTCTTCTGGTCGGGTCAAATTTGGTTTCGGGTCGAATTTGGCTCGTGTGCACCGTGAGGGTGAGCCTAGCATAGTGTCCCTCATTATATATCAAAGTCCACAAATAGGTTGGGTCACTTATCACATGTAGTGCAGTAATAAATAGGAGATGGAAAATTATTCCAAGGAATCATATATGTATAGAAAGTGAGGGAAACTTTTGCAGGCAGATGATGATGGGCGAGGAACAATTCAGCCTCACCAATCAATACAGAATATTCACAAACATCTCACCCAATATTTTACCTAACATATTATACACAACTTGTTTTTGAACAACCTTAAAATAAAATCATTAACATGACAATTGGTAGGCAAATGCTCATTCAACAAAGCCTTCTTTTTTTTTACCTATATATGGTTTTCATTACAAACACTCTATATGGGTTTTTTTTATTCCCATAAACTTTTTGACATTTTAAAAAATCCAAATTTGTCATTTTTGTGCTTCCCAATATGCTTTTACTCTACTAATTTCGATAAATGGTTTTCACTCTGTATACTTATTCAGTTATTCTATATTACTAGTTCACATTCCTTAAAGCCAATGTTGAAGTCAAAGTGGGACTTTCTAAGGAGCATGATTAAAGCCAAGTAGCATGAGATCATGAACTATATACCGTACAAAAAAGTGTTGATCTCTCATTGAATGATCCAATGAAACACAAAGGGCATAC